>NC_066520.1:1758586-1766086 GCF_024679095.1 Eriocheir sinensis
CACGACCTGCTAACGACCACCTGCGACCTCAAAATGCTGCGATTCACACCCACCGCTCCCCGACCACATAGGTGGCAAAGTAGTCGTGCGACCGAATGGCTACCGGTGGTCGTTTAGTGTCCATCCGGTGTCCGTCCAGTGGGTGGCCAGACGGCGACCATGGTAAGATTCACACCTTGACCTCACACCTGGAGTCAGGCCAAGACGCCCACCATACGCCGACCAGTGACCGACCGGCAAAGACCAGTACGCGTCCTGTCGCAATAGGACGGCGACCTCCCTTAACGACTTGCTGCTGACGTGTAATAGTATTTAATATTTTCATCCAGTTATATCACACATTTCTCATTCTTATTACTGTAAATTATTTGTAAAGAAAAAATAGTTACTTATAAAGGTAATGAAAGTATTCTGTGCTTCACTGCAGCAAAAGACGGGTATTTGTGCCCCATCCCCCCCCCCCCACCCCCTATGTGCCGCAGACATGCAAAAAATGCTCCAAGCAATCTTGGTTTAACCTGTTGTTTGTATGTATGTAACATTATATTCGTTCTAAAGCATTTCCATCACCCTAGGCAGAGCAGTAGATGAAATTAACAGTTCTTTTTTAAATGGATAAAAGCCATTAGCTCTACAGACTCTTATTGTTACTGCTGTGCACATCATGTCCTGCAATAATTTATTTTAGTTAGGTAGAGGTGACCCATACACATTTGGCCGTGTGCTTGACCTGTGGAGCAGGTTGAGTTGGCACGGAGCTTGGGCGGGCTGAGGGGCGTGGGACGCCACTGCTCAGGAATGTACCTCATTTCCGTGCAAGGGTGGTTTGATCTACCACCGGTCGCCGCACAACTCGCCGTGAGGTGGAAGGCCGGACGTCAACCACGGCCAATGACAGATAAAAAGTGGACGCCGACCATCAGTGACCTCCTACTATCTGACGGCGACCAGACGGCGTCCGCTTGCCATCCGGTCGCCGTTCAACAATTAATGGTCACTTGTCGGCCACCGGTGGCAGTCCGCTTGACGTCCAGATGCAGTCCATTCGGCCACGGGACGGCAACATTTTTTACAACCAGCAGCGACCTGAGAGATTGGCTGGAGGTTTTAGAGCATGACCTAAAACATTCATCGGTCGCAGGGCAGACAGAGGCACATGACGATCGCACGCACAACCAATCGTCGACCATGTGAGACCTCCCGCGACCTGCAGGTCGCTGGAGGTCGGCAGTAGGTCGTAGAGCCAGTGTGACTGGGCCTTAACACACACACTCACACAGTAATAGATGGACACTAACACCCACACCCACACAGTAATAGATGGGCCACTAACACCCACACTTACACACTGTAGATGGGCCCATAACACACCCACCCACACAGTAATAGATGGGCCACTAACACCCACACCCATACAGTAATAGATGGGCCACTAACACACCCACCCACACAGTAATAGATGGGCCACTAACACACACACCCATACAGAAATAGATGGACACTAACACACACACACACATACACACACCAGCACAGTAATAGATGGGCCACTAACACAAACACCAACACAGTAACATGGCGGGGAAAAGCTGAGGAGCTCTCTTGTGGTAAATATGTGCCTCCCAAAATGGCGGGCCTTTGCGGGGCAGCTGAGAAGTGATCAGCTGATCGCTGCTGATGACGTCACGTGCAGCCCCTCTATATGCCGCTTCGGACACCCCCACCCCACCCATCACTCCACCAATAGCTTTTTATTCCATGCCGATTTTTTCATAGAATTATTATTAAGCTACTATAAAAAAAAATGCTACCTGATAAAGAAAGTTATCCAGAAGATGATGGTATCAACAGATTTTTGATAACTTAGAAAGGAAGGTAAGCAAGCTTTTATACAAAATTGTAGGCGATGGACGAATGGCTTCGTAGCGTAAAAGCACATAATATAGCCTAATATTACAGTTTTATAAGTTCATATAAAACTTGTTTACTTCCTTTCGTTTTTAACGTATCGATAATCTGTTGACACCATCATATTCAGGAAAATTTTCTTCATCAAATGGCACTGTCTGTTTATACAGTAGCTTAATAATTATATGGAAAATTAGCATGGAATAAAAAGTGGTATAAACTTTTATAACCCGTTTTTGACTCCAACTCGCATTATTTCCTTCATTTTTAGTCAGTTTAAGTTGTTTTCAACACAGTCATAATCTCCAATCTTTCTCCTGTCCAATGATGAAGAAGGAAATTATGTATTACGCAACATGAGTTGGCTACGAAGCATAAAAGCAAAACTTGTTGTGTAGGTGTGTGGCGAGGTCTGTTTCCATGATCGCGTCTCTCTCTCTCTCTCTCTCTCTCTCTCTCTCTCTCTCTCTCTCTCTCTCTCTCTCTCTCTCTCTCTCTCTCCTTGCTGCATGCGGACATTCCAGTCTATATTAAAATCATACATGCTGATATGCTCATAACCATATAAAATGTCAATGTAGAGCTGTTGATCCAGAATCATTGCATAGCACGCCAAGTACTACTGCATTGACTAATTATATACAGTAGTAGAGAGCAAGAATGATAATTGTATCGTCTTTGGTATAGTAGCGGCGCATTGCATATCTCACAGCAAAAGTGGTACATGGCAACTTTATATCCTTCATCATCATTTTAACAGAGATGTCTTTGGCTTCAAGCTTAAGAAAATGCTCAATAAAGGATTTTATAACTACTCCATTTTGGAGTATTGTTACTCATACACTTGTCAATCATAAGGCAACTATATATTGTTTCATATATTAGTTACATAGAAACTGATTATGACGTCATTGTCCAAGCCCTTCCTGCGTCGTGACTGGCTCGGTCTGGCTGACACATCTGACTGTTGATTGACTGCTTGTGGGTAAGGGGCCGAGACAGTATACAGTTCAGAATAATGCTCCCCGTCTTCCTCTCAATCTTTTTCCTCCTTCCTTCCCCCTTCTGCACCTTCCGCTCCCTTCCCTTTCCCTGGCTACCTGAAGATTATCACTTTCTCTCCCTGCTGTGTGTCAAAACTCATCAGTGTTCTTCTTTATAGTTTCGCGCACAAATTAGACAGATACCAGTCGAGGCGATACGCGCTTGACCCTGACGGACTCCACATTTATAGCCCGTGTCACCACCAGAGGTGAGCAAGTGCGGTACTTAGTGCGTTAGTGTGGTAGTGCGGTAGTACCGCAACTCAAAAAGTACCGCACTACCGCAATTTTTTTTATAATACCGCACTACCGCGGAGTGCACAAAAAGATCCTGCGGTACTTTTTGCGGTACTTTGAAAACTATCGAAGACGACATTAAATGTTTTCGATAGATAAAAAAAAATAAAAAAAATCTGTGAGCATGCCGCGCTGCAAATTTTGCAGCGCGGCATGCTCACAGAAATGTTTTATTTTTTACAGAGAATCGGACTCAATTAGTCAATCGGTATCAGTCATCAGAATCAGTGATTCAATCATTCTGACTTTTCAGTTATTGTTCAAAATTAAATATTAAAAAGTCAAACTACTACAATGCGAGTCTTCTTTAACCCGCGCGGTGCCGGCCATTTCAACCCCGGACCCGTCCGTGGTGCTTGGCACTGAAGTATTTTTTATTTTGACTACCGCTACCGCAGTACCGCACTGGGAAAGAAAAAAATGGGACTGCACTACCGCAACCGCACTACTACTCCGAAAAAAGTACCGCACTACCGCAACCGCACTACTGATTTTTCAGTACCGCGCCCACCTCTGGTCACCATCAATTGAGGTGGCGACAATTATTAAAAAAAAAGTTGAAAAACGCGCAAGTAAATTCTTGGGTTACACATGGATTCACAGAATACAAAAGAGACTACAAAACGCCAGGCGACCTACACGGGAAGATGGGTTGCTCAAATACCCTTCCCATCCATAAACGCATCCATTCTCTGTTTAAATGTTTCAGTTGTGTTTGCCTCAACTACACACCTACTCAGATAGTTCCACTCATCCACCACTCTGTTCGTGCACTAGTTTTTGCCAATTTCTTTTCTGAACTTGAACTTATCCAACTTATACTCGTTACAACGTGATGTCACATCAGATTTTAATATAAACACCTCACAAATTGCCCTTACTAATCTCCTTCATCCATTAAGGTACTGTTCTAAGGCGATATATATATATATATATATATATATAGATATATATATATATATATATATATATATATATATATATATATATATATATATATATATATATATTGTCAGTTTATTTTTCTTCATACTTTGAATTTGATTCATCTACCATCAAAAAGATCTTGCACTCATCAAAACCTGTATAGTTTAAAGAGCCAGTCTATTGGAACGTGCGTGGCTGGACATTTTAATACTCATAATTTTTTTTTCAGGCGATTTGATTGCATTTTTTTTTTTTTTTATCCACTCTATAGTAATCTGGTCTTTCAGAATACTGTTTTCTCTTAGTCCAACTGAGAAAAGAATAGGCTTAAACACTCACTGAGGTAAACTGAAGACCCTGACTATGGTGCTCGGAAATTTTAGTTTTCTCGTTAGGGGCATAAGTAGAATGTGGGGAAGGGGCCACCAATAGTAAAAATCACCCCACAGGTAAGAAAAAAATATTCCCACATGATGACACTTAAGTTCCGAGGATCCCCAGTTGTGAGGTATTTTGATACCGGCTGCGGCCTGATACATTTTAGCCTTCATTTTCCATGATTATAAAGGTAGAACAATAACATTTTCAGTGATAAATGACTATTAGATACAGAAGAAGTGTACCTCGTTTGATGCACCTAGGACATTATACTTCCTGAGTAATGCCATAAAACATAAAAAAAAAATTCAAAAGTAATTTATGACAAAGAATATTTTGAAAGACGAAAACTAACTCAGAATTCTTATTTCTCAGGGGATATAAAAAAAAAAATCAAATGAGTTATCTTTTTCAACCATTCCTCTAAGTTTTTATCAAGAGAAATTTTTACTTTTTTTATTTGATATGTATTAAAAAATCTTTTTAGAAAATATTTTCATCACTAAATCTGAATAAGAAGAAAATAGCAATTTAAATTTTCCTCTTGACAATTATTTAAAGAGTGCGTTGATCTTTAAAGCCTTCTTTCAAACCTCATTTAAAGTGCGACCAGACAGGCACTTCTTTCTCCCATGGTGCTCTAGATATCCGAACGAATTATTTTCTATTCCGTGCTTGTTTGCTTATTCTTGGCTTTGTAAAAAATATTCAGAAGGCACTGAGCGAAGGACAGCGGTGCGCCCATGGCAATGCAGCGGGCAACTGACACTCTAACTTATCACTCATCCAAACCCATATCTCGTGCTGTTTCCACATCACCATCGGAAACTTTCCAAAAAGAAAAAAAAAAAGATCCCGTTCTACCGCAAAACATTATAACAAATGAACTAGGATATTACCAAAGTGGCCGCCCAGGCCCTTTGAAAAATACAAAAAATCCTTTTAAGCGAATATTACACGCATCCAATCCTTACACTAAAGTCAGACTCTGCAATGAAGTCCAGCTGAGTGGCGCCCGCTAAGGTCATAGCACTGCCAAATCTTACTCAATGTTTACAGAATATTCGATGCACAATTTCAAATAATACGTATCTGACAAATGAGAGAGAGAGAGAGAGAGAGAGAGAGAGAGAGAGAGAGAGAGAGAGAGAGAGAGAGAGAGAGAGAGAGAGAGAGAGAGAGAGAGATGTATTAGGGGTGATGTGGCAGTGCTGTGAAGAGTTTGTCGGACTATAACAATTTCCTCCTGTTCAACGAATATTTCACTCTACCAACGCTGATTACATATTGGAGTCCATACCGGAGTATGTTGGGAGCTGAGGGAGGAATGTCCAGTTCATTGATAGTACCATTCATATTTCGGTCCAACTGAAATGACGAAAAAAAAACGAAAAAAAAACATCCATATATGCTTCAGCTTGTGAATAGTTTTGAGTTTGAGAAATATTAATTCTACTTTGACCGCAAACGAGAATGTCAATGTGAATAAAGTAGATTTCCAAGAAGGCCCCTCCTTGCCCTTCACCTTCATTGTGAAACTCCAAAACGCTTAAACTTGAGTCCAACCTATAATTCTCCCACCAATACATTGATGCAGCCAATAAAGCAAACAGAATGATGAGCATTATTGAAAGAAACCTCTTTTTGAAGAACAAAAATGTGATTGTACTAATATACAATAGTTTAGTCAGACCTCACCTGGAATATGCAGTTCATTTCTGGTCTTTTCACCATGCAAAGGATATTGCTACATTAGGCGTTCAATCTAGGGTAACAAATTTTACGATGAAATACATGCTTTCATCTCTAAACATGTTCACTTTTATGAACCGCCGCCTCTGAGGAAAACTGACTGAATATTTCGAAATACACACTTGAGCGCTTTACGAATGTAGACAAATCATAATTATTTATGATCGATGAGACTGCTCGAACAAGAATTAATGGCACAAAACTGACATGCATGTAAGCAAATAAATTCAGACAGTATCAAAAATTTTCTTCACAAACGTTGAACGACGATAGTGGAATAACTCCCACCTTCATTAGTTTAGAACTTTAGTATAACATTACTAATAATTCAGTTAAAAGAAAATTCGGCCTCCACTTCCTCCACCAAACTAAGGCACAAAAGCAGTCTTGTTAGCCATTAAGTCTTTTGATTTAGTTTCACTTCGTTGACAGACCACCTAGCTAGTGTGGACCATAGTGTGTCTGAGATCCGAATATCCATGTAAATGTATGTAACGCTCTCTCCTTCCATGAACTTTTTTTCTTCTTTTTTTTCCTCTGCCTCTCAACTTTCTCTTCAGAACCACCCTCAACTTCGCCTTTGTCTCCTCCCACGCCGTACTCCACCCCTGCTTCACGACTCGCATTTCCTTTCCTTTCGCTCACTTCCCCCCTTCTTCCAGCTATTCAGCGCTAATCCAATTTCCGTTTTACTCTCTCTCTCTCTCTCTCTCTCTCTCTCTCTCTCTCTCTCTCTCTCTCTCTCTCTCTCTCTCTCTGGTCTGTATATCTCTTTTTATTCAGAGTCCTATTCAATGTTACGTTTTCTGTTTTCTTTCAACACAATCTCTCTCTCTCTCTCTCTCTCTCTCTCTCTCTCTCTCTCTCTCTCTCTCTCTCTCTCTCTCTCTCTCTCTCTCTCTCTCTCTCTCTCTCTCTCTCTCTCTCTCTCTCTCTCTCTCTCTCTCTCTCTCTCTCTCTCTCTCTCTCTCTCTCTCTCTCTCTCTCTCTTGCTTATCATGATGAGTTGAAAGAAAACTGATCCGCCTTTCTAATCTGTAAAATAAACTAGTGGAAAAAAATTAACATTCTAAAAGCTATTCCGCACGCGAAAGGAAACTGGTACCGTATGTAATATTTAAGTCCTCTCGCTTTCTGTTCTTTTTTTGATATCTTGTTCCTTCTTTTCTTGTTTATATTTTTTTTGTCTTTTTTT
>NC_066520.1:1771086-1778586 GCF_024679095.1 Eriocheir sinensis
ATACTTCCTCCTTTTTTTCCTCCACCTTTTCCTCCTCTTAAACCCCGCAGTCCTTCTCCTAAGACGAAAATTTTATTTCCTTTCCCATCCAAGCCTTTCACACTATCACTGGACAAGAGTGACTGGATTATTTTTTGTAAATCTTCATCTGTTGATGCGTCATATTCTTCTGTTCCTGCGGGCACGATCAGTCCTCCTTTTTCGCCTCCTCCTCCTCCTCCTCCTCCTCCTCCTCCTCCTCCTCCTCCTCCTCCTCCTCCTCCTCCTCCTCCTCCTCCTCTTCCTCCTGCTGACGTTCCGCTTTCCTTCACTCTGAAGGTAACTCCAAGGGGACGAAATTTCCCCGTGCCTCCTTCAGCGACTTCAAACTCAGGTCCTTCGTTATTCCTTGTTATCACCTGAGAGCGTCCCTCGCCAATGACTACGAACTGTCCTCTTCCTCCTCTTCCCTTTTCATTTCCACGCTGACCTCTGAAGTGACCAGACTGGAGCTTATCCCCGGTTTGAGTGAACAGAGAAAGTCCAGCAGCTTCTCCTCTCGCTAATCTTCCTCCCCCTGATATTGCTTCCTGAAGATCAGACACTGAACTTTCGACTCCTGATAGCAAACCGCTATGGAAGTGATCGTTTTGTCTTCTTCCTCCTCCTCTTCTTCCTCCTCCTCTTTCTTCTCCATGTAGTGTTTCTCTTCTTTCATTTCCTCTATGCACTCTTTGTAGTCCTCTTACTCCTACTTCATCTTCGTAGAAGACTCTTCCTCCTCCTCTTCCTTCTTCTCTTCCATCTTTGATTATGTACCTGTCTCCTAGCACTCCTTGTCCTCCTTTCAGTATAGATTCTCCTTCTCCTTGATTTGTTCTATGTCCTCGTCCTCCTCCACCTTCATAGAGTGAGACGTCTCCTCTAAATCCATGATGTGTCAGTTCTCCACCACCAATAAAGTCTACTTTATGATTTCTTATTAATCCTTCTCCTCCTCCTTGAATAAAAAAGTCACCTCCTATTCTTCCTCCTCCATGTCCTGTAGAGAATCCCTCTTCTTCGCCTCCACCATGAAGCAAAAAGTCATCTCTTCCTCTATGTTCTCTCCCTGATTCTCCTCTTCTTCCTTGCCCACGGTGATCCTTTCCCTTCCTTCTTTCCTTTCGTGTATGTCTTCCTGCGAATCCAAGTCCGTCAGAACTCTTTCTGTCCTTCTCGTCAGTGAGTGGCCCACCTTGCCCGGGCACGACTACCAAGCCCGAGCTATCATCCCCTGCTATTGCTCCTTCGATCGCATGTAGGCTTCTCTGAATCCCTTCAGAGGTCAGAATTCCATCAGAAAGGAAACCTAGATGAGGAGTTTTTCGATTTTGACTATCTGAGGACTTACCAGACGAGCTTTGGACTCCCTGGTTACTTGAGAAACTGTGCCCAGATGAAGGGAAGTCTTGGGTGCTTGCATGTCCTCCCCTGGCGAATGAGCCTCTTCTGGATGCGTCGCGCTGTGAGTACTGCACTTGGCACCAGATGACGGGGGGGAACAGCACCACTAGCAGCGCCGCGGCACCAGTCACCGCCAGCGACTTCTGGAAGGAAGGAGGTGGTGTGTTCTTGTGTAATGAGGATTGGAGGGAGGAAATGAAAAGGTATGGAAAGTCATGAAGAAGAGAAGGAAATTAAGGAGAGAGAGAGAGAGAGAGAGAGAGAGAGAGAGAGAGAGAGAGAGAGAGAGAGAGAGAGAGAGAGAGAGAGAGAGAGAGAGAGAGAGAGAGAGAGAGAGCGTACGTGTAGGGAATTGGATTGAATGATGTCGAAGATATGGTGAAGGATTTGAGACGGATGAACGTGTTAAAAATAATGGAATATGTCGTGAGAAAGCAGAAGGAAAGGAGAGGACAAAAAAGTATGATAAAAGTAAAGGTAAAGTTAGGGCATCCGCCATAGCTGCGCATTGCCTCGGTGCTAATCTCCGCCTCATTGATCCTTGATCATGTGGTTGGTAAGAAACCATTACTCTGGATACAGTGCCAGTTGGACATCCAGGCTATCACAGTTTATCTTCCCTAGGTCTTCCCAGGTACCCATTCATCGACCATCCCGAAAAGGAGGAGGATCAGCTGAGTGAGCTACTCGTCGACTACCCAGGTCAAGATCTGAACCCGGGGCAGTGGCTAGACACGCTAACCACTGCACCACGGAATGAAATTAGAAGATTGCAAATGAAGGATGGAAAAGGGGGCATTCAAAAACAAAGATTGTTTGATTGCAAGATAGATTAAAGAAGGAAAGGAGGTATGAAGCAAATGAAACGGGGTAAGAATGAAAGGGGAACACAGGAAAAAAAAAGAGACGAGTAAAGAAATATCACTCCTATTCAGACATGGATTTTTTTTTTAACAAAAAAGGAGACAGTTCAAGGGCGTGAAAAAAAAAAAAACTAATGAAAAAAAGCCCGCTACTTACTGCTCCTGAATAGAGTACAAAGGAGTGGCCAAAAAGAGAGGTCAATTTCGGGAGGAGAGGTGTCAAGATACCCTCCTCTTGAAAGAGTTCAAGTCGTAGGCAGGAGGAAATACAGATGAAGGAAGATTGTTCCAGAGTTTACCAGCGTGAGGGATGAAAGAGTGAAGATGCTGGTTAACTCTTGTATAAGGGGTTTGGACAGTAAAGGGATGAGCTTGATTTGAAAGTTGTGTTAGGCGAGGCCGCGAGAGGGGGGGAGGCATGCAGTTAGCAAGTTCAGAAGAGTAGTCAGCGTGAAAATATCGATAGAAGATAGAAAGAGAGGCAACATCGCGACGGAATTTAAGAAGTAGAAGACTATCAGTAAGAGGAGGAGAGCTGATGAGACGAAGAGCCTTAGACTCCACTCTGTCCAATAGAGCTGTGTGAGTGGAGCCCCCCCACACGTGAGATGCATGCTCCATACGGGGGCGGACAAGGCCCCTGTATATGGATAGCAACTGTGCGGGGGAGAAGAACTGGCGGAGACGATACAGAACGCCCAACCTCGAGGAAGCTGATTTAGTGAAAGAGGAGATGTGAGTTTCCAGATAGAATTTTGAGTTAAGGATAGACCGAGGATATTTAGTGTTGAAGAAGGTGACAGCTGAGTTTTGTCGAAGAATAGGGGATAGATGTTTGGAAGATTGTGTCGAGTTGATAGGTGGAGAAATTGAGTTTTTGAGGCAATGAAGGACACAAGGTTCCTTCTACCCCAATCGGAAATGATAGCAGGGTCTGAGGTTAAGCGTTCTGCAGCCTCCAGTCTGGAGTCTTGTAATTCCTGTTGGGATGGTCGTCTATTGAAAGAAATTGAATAATGCAGAGTGGAATCGTCGGCGTATGAGTGGACAGGACAATTTGTTATGGAAAGAAGATCACTGATGAATAATAGGAAGAAAGTGGGTGATAGGACAGAGCTTTGTGGAACACCACTGTTAATAGGTTTAGGGGAAGAACAGTGACCGTCCACCACCACAGAGATAGAACGGCCGGAAAGGAAACTGGAGATAAAGGAACGGGGAGAGGGATAGAATCCGAAAGAGGGCAGTTTAGAAAGCAAAGACTTGTGCCAGACTCTATCGAAGGCTTTCGATATGTCTAGCGCAACAGAAAAAGTTTAACCGAAACGGCTAAGAAAGGATGACCAAGAGTCAGTTAAGAGAGCAAGAAGATCGGCAGTAGAACGCCCCTTGCGGAATCCATATTGGCGATCAGATAAAAGGTTAGAAGTGGGAAGGTGCTTTTGAATCTTTCGCGGTTAAGGATTGATTCAAAAGCCTTAAATAGACAGGAAAGTAAAGCTATAGGGAGGTAGTTTGAGGGATTGGAACGGTCACCCTTCTTAGCCATAGGCTGTACTAAGGCGTACTTCCAGCAGGAAGGAAAGGTAGATGCTGATAGGCAGAGACGAAAGAGTTTGACCAGGCAGGGTGGATGACATTGCCATGTCAAACATTTCATCACAGTATCACCAATCGCAGTCACAACATTCAATTTCACTGCCACCATCACAACTGGTATAACATCACGTTACCAAATCCTCCACTATCCAATCACCACACGTTGCTGTAGTCTGACATGTATCATCATCACCATCATCATCTAAACAACAATTATATCAGCGACTGCAGTCACTCCACCTCCGTGGAGTAGTGGTCAGCGTGCCTGGCTATGACTCCGCGGGCCCGGGTTCGAATTCCGGCCCGGGCAGTCGGCGTCCAGCTCACCCAGCAGCTGTTCATCCTTCCTATCGGACTGATCGATTCATGGGTACCTGGGGAAACCTGAGAAAGGTGAACTGTAGCCATCCCAGATTTAACATTGGGCCGTGTCCCGAGGTAATGAGTTCTTACCTAATACAGGCTCAAAGGTGCAACGGTTCGGATATGAGCACCATAGCCACGCGCAGGTATAGCGTATGCACCCACCTTTGCCTACTTTACCAGGATAAAATCCTTTCACAACGTCTTCCACCTCTTTCTATCTCATGTTAGGATTTCCTTCCTGCTCCGACAAATATTACAATATCATCTCTATACGTGTTTTCTTCTGGCTGCCATGACTTCCGCAATTTCTGAGTTGCCACTTTCTTCCTTTGGTTATCTCTGTTATCTGTTCTGCGCATGATATGACCTGCCCAAGGCCTATTTCTTTTAACAAATAAATGAATTAAGCTTTTACCTGTTCCCTAATCCAAGATGCTCGTTTTCCATCTCAGCCTGTTATACCAAAACAGTTTTCTCTCTACAATCACAATCATCGTATTTTCACATCAACATCGACATCCTGCCACCATCACCACAATTACCGATTGCATACCATCACCCAACTCACTGTCGCTGTTACTTCAATCCCCACCATGACGCAAACAATGACATACAAAAAATAACACAAGAAAAAAGAAAACGAAAGCAACAACATCTAGAGGATATACCCCAAAAAACTAAAATACTTTGAGACAAACAGTAAGGAACGCCATTAAGCCCTAAACCACCTTACCTTCCATGATGAAGAAACTAAGGTAAACATGGAGAGAGTGTAAAAGAGTATTAAAGAAAACATTCACGGAGGAAGGTTACACAAATGCTTACCATATCGTGGCAATGTTGCGACTGGCTGGCATTACATCCACCCAGCTAACTTTTATACCTCACCCTACTGCCTCCACTTCCTCTTTTCCTCTCTCCCACCTCTTTCCTCCCTCCCTCTCTCCCTCACAACCGCCTCCGTGCTGATGCCAAGTGCAAGGAAAATCTTAACTTGCCAGAGCAGTTTGCGATTTTTTTTCATTTTAATGATTATCATATATTTTTTTATCTTTCATCTTTCTCTTTCTCTTTCACTTTCTGTGTATGATCACAAAAGAAATATAATTTAGTTATTTTCATGACTTTTTTGCCAAATATGAATAATTCGCATGCTTCAAAAATATCTATGTATCTAAAGTTTTGAGTGTGTGTGTGTGTGTGTGTGTGTGTGTGTGTGTGTGTGTGTGTGTGTGTGTGTGTGTGTGTGTTTGTGTGTGTGTGTGTGTGTGTGTGTGTGTGTGTGTGTGTGTGTGTGTGTGTGTGTGTGTGTGTGTGTGTGTGTGTGTGTGTGTGTGTGTGTGTGTGTGTGTGTGTGTGTGTGTATGTGTGTGTGTGATGATCGAAAGTAAGTGTGAAAGTCAGGGAAAGTGTAAGTGCAGCGTCGATCTGGCAGAGGGTATGACCCTCAGAGAGTGTCTGTGTGTGTGTGTGTGTGTGTGTGTGCTTCTTTGTTTCTTTGCTTCTGTTTGTTTTTGTTTGTGTGTATGTATGAATGTGTCTGTCTATCATTCTGTCTGTTTGTCTGTCTGTCAATTTTTTGTGTGTGTTTGTTGCTTTCTTTGTTTGGGTGTGTGAATATTTCTTTCTTTATAAGAGTGAATGTGTACGTCTGTACGTGTGTGTGTGTGTGTGTGTGTGTGTGTGTGTGTGTGTGTGTGTGTGTGCCAGGGGGTCAATCTGTATGGTTCTGTCTGTATGTTAGTCTATGATAAAAGTAATACTACTACTACTACGAAAATAATGGCAGAAATAATAATAATAATAATAAAAATAAAAATAATAATAATAAAAATAATAATAATAAAAATAAAAATAATAAAAATAATAATAATAAAAATAAAAATTATAAAAAATAATAAAAATAAAAATAATAAAAATAAAAATAATAAAAATAAAAATAATAAAAATATTATAAATATTATTATTATTATAAATATTAATATTATTATTATATAATATTAATATTTATAATATTATAAATATTAATATTATTATTATATAATATTAATATTTATAATATTATAAATATTAATATTATTATTATATAATATTAATATTTATAAATATTAATATTATTATTATATAATATTAATATTTATAATATTATAATATTATATAATATTATTATATAATATTAATATTTATAAATATTAACATTTATAATATTAATATTATAAATATTGACATTTATAATATTAATATTATAAATATTAACATTTATAATATTAATATTATAAATATTAACATTTATAATATTAATATTATAAATATTAACATTTATAATATTCATATTATAAATATTAACATTTATAATATTAATATTATAAATATTAACATTTATAATATTAATATTATAAATATTAACATTTATAATATTAATATTATAAATATTAACATTTATAATATTAATATTATAAATATTAACATTTATAATATTAATATTATAAATATTAACATTTATAATATTAATATAAATATTAACATTTATAATATTAATATTATAAATATTAACATTTATAATATTAATATTATAAATATTAACATTTATAATATTAATATTATAAATATTAACATTTATAATATTAATATTATAAATATTAACATTTATAATAATATTAACATTTATAATATTAATATTATAAATATTATTAATAAAATAAATATTAATACATTAATATAAATATTAACATTTATAATATTAATATTAACATTTATAATATTAATATTAACATTTATAATATTAATATTATAAATATTAATATTATTATTATAAATATTAACATTAATATTATAAAGATTAACCTTAATATTATAAATATTAACATTAATATTATAATAATTAACATTTATAATATTAATATTAACATTTATAATATTAATATTAACATTATAATATTAATATTAACATTTATAATATTGTATAAATATTAGTATTAATATAAACATTAATATTATAAATATTAACATTTATAATATTAATATTATAATTATTAACATTTATAATATTAATATTATAAATATTAACATTTATAATATTAATAACATATATAATATTAATGTTATAAATATTAATATTAATATTATAAATATTAATATTAATATTATAAATATACTAACATTAATATTATAAATATTAACATTACACTATAATATTAACATTTATAATATTAATATTATAAATATTAATATTAATATTATAAATATT
>NC_066520.1:1786086-1791086 GCF_024679095.1 Eriocheir sinensis
TAGGATGGAGATTTCAGCGAAGGGAGAGTGGGTCAAGATGTGCTCCACTTATATTATGATCATATTATTGGTAACAATAATAATAATAATAATAATAATATGAATAATAATATGAATAATAATAATAATATGAATAATAATAATAATAATAATAATAATAATAATAATAATAATAATAATAATAATAATAATAATAATAATAATAATAATAATATGAATAATATGAATAATATGAATAATATGAATAATATGAGTAATAATAATAATAATAATAATAATAATAATAATAATAATAATAATAATAATAATAATAATAATAATAATAATAATAATAATAATAATAATAATAATAATAATAATAATAATAATAATAATAATAATAATAATAATAATAATAATAATAATAATAATAATAATAATAATAATAATAATAATAATAATATGAATAGTGATTTTAATAATAATATTAATAATATTAATAATAATAATAATAATAATAATAATAATAATAATAATAATAATAATAATATGAATAATATGAATAATATGAATAATAATAATAATAATAATAATAATAATAATAATAATAATAATAATAATAATAATAATAATAATAATAATAATAATAATAATAATAATATGAATAATAATAATAATATGAATAATAATAATAATAATAATAATAATAATAATAATAATAATAATAATAATATGAATATGAATATGAATATGAATAATAATATGAATAATAATAATAATATGAATAATAATAATAATAATATGAATAATAATAATAATAATAATAATAATAATAATAATAATAATAATAATAATAATAATAATAATAATAATAATAATAATAATAATAATAATAATATGAATATGAATATGAATAATAATAATAATAATAATAATAATAATAATAATAATAATAATAATAATAACAAAAATGAGGATTATGATGACAAAATAATAATAGTAATAATAATAATGCCTCGGAGCCCCCATCTAGGGGACGACCACTAAGGACCTCAGATCGGACTTCCTTTTCGGTACCGACCACAAGATGTGTCCTGATAACTCCTTTAACTTTCTATCCATAAACTTCTGCAACATTCGCGGTCTTTGCTCTAACTTCCGTTCTGTGGGATACCACCTCTCCTCCTCTAAACCTCACTTTCTTTTCATCGCCGAAACACAGGTCTCAGGGGCTATCGAAAACAATCTCTACTCTGTTCTCTCCTATTATCTCTATCCTAACTTTCATTTCATTTCCAAAGCTGGATGCTGCACCTCTGTGCGGAACGACATCACTTGCTCTCGTGGCCACGACCATCATTGTCATTCTACTACTAAGTACATCTGTGCTGTTTATCTCTCACCTAACTCTACCAGCTATGTAAAATTCTCTGACTATTTGACCTCTAAAGTGGAACACATCTTGACCCACTCTCCCTTCGCTGAAAACTCCATCTTGGGAGATTTCAATGTTCACCACCAGCTTTGGCTTTCATCCTCTTTCACTGACCAGCCTGGTGAACAAGCTTACAACTTTGCTCTCCTCAATTATCTAGAGTGGTTGGTTCAGCACCCTACTTGTACACGTATTCCCGACCGCCTTGGAGGCACACCCAACATTCTAGATATCTTCCTAACCTCTAACCCTTCAGCTTACACTGTCAAACTGTTCTCTCCGTTCGACTTCTCCGATCACAATCTGATTTCAGTATACTGTCCTATCGCTCCTGTACAACCTCTGGACCCACGGAAGAGGCGATGCTTTTGGCAGTTTGCTTCAGCTCGGTGGAACGAGCTGAGGTTGTACTTTTCCTATTTCAGTTGGAATGATTACTGCTTACAGGAGAGAGACTCTTCTGTGTGTGCCTAGCGCATCACTAAGGTGATTGTCTCCGGAATGGAGGCACACATTGCACGTTCTTTCTCTGCCCCTCACGTTAAAAAAAAACTTGCTTAATCACGCTTGTTCTCGTGTTATCAAAGATAGAGAGGCGGCTTACAAAAGGTACCAGAACCTTCACACTCCTGCTAATCAAGATCTTTACATTTCCACACGGAATCGTGCCAAATCTATTCTTCGACTAACCGAAAACTCTTTCATAAATAGAAAGTGCCTCAACCTTCCTTTCTCTAATTCTTCCAGAGACTTCTGGCACCTAGCCAAAAATATTTCCTCCGATTTCACTTCTTCATCTTTCCCTCTTCTCCTGAATCATGACGGCAGAACAACCGTCCATCTATCTCTAAGGCTGAACTCTTCGCTTTCTCTGTAAACCCCACTCTGGACGATTCAAGGCATTGTCCTCCTACTCATCCCCCCTCTGACTCCCTTATTCCTGTTATTAATTAAGATTCTTAAGAAAGATGTTTTCTATGCCCTCTCTATCCTTAATCCTCAGAAGGCTTATGGGCCTGATGGAGTGCCTCCTATTGTCCTTAAAAACTGTGCTTCCATACTGACTCCCTGCATGGTCAATCTCTTTCTTCTTCTTAAAGATTTTCCCCCTTAATAGGGGGACAGGGCATTTGGCCAAAATGCGGCCCTGTAAGGGGGAACAATCTCTTTCGTCTCTGCCTGTCAACATCTACCTTTCCTTCCTGCTAGAAGTACGCCTACATATAGCCTGTGCCTAAAAAGGGTGACCGTTCCAATCCTTCAAACTACCGACCTACATCTTTACTTTCCTGTCTATCTAAAGCTTTTGAATCAATCCTTAACCGGAAGATTCAAAAGCACCTATCCACTTCTGATCTTTTATCTGATCGCTAGTATGGGTTTCGTAAGGGGCGTTCTACTGGTGATCTTGCTTTCTTTTGACTGACTCTTGGTCATTCTGTCCAAGCCGTTTCGGTGAAAGTTTCACTGTTGCCCTAACCATTTCGAAAGCATGCGACAATGTCTGGCACAAGTCTTTGCTTTTTAAACTTCCCTCCTACGGATTCTATTCCTCTCTCTGTACCTTTATCTCCAGTTTCCTTTCCGGACTTTCTGTCTCTGCTGTGGTAGGTTACTGTTCTTCCCCAAAATCTATCAACAGCTGTATCCCCCAGGGCTCTGTCCTGTCTCCCACTCTCTTTCTATTATTCATCGTAATGATAAACTTTCCAAACCACACTGTCCTATTCATTCTTACGCTGATGACTCTACTCTGCATTATTCAACTTCTTTCGACGGAAGACTCTCACAACAGGAATTACAAGACTCCAGAGTGGAGGCTGTAGAACGCTGAACCTCAGACCTTACAATAATTTATAACTGGGGTAGGTGGAACCTAGTGTCCTTCAACGCCACAAAAACTCAATTTCTCCAACTATCAACTCGCCACAATCTTCCAAACACCTATCTCCTACTCTTCGACAACACTCAGTTGTCACCTTCTATACAAAACATCCTCAGTCTGTCTTTAACTCAAAATCTTAACTGGAAATTTCACTTCTCTCTCATTAAATCAGCTTCCTAGAGGTTGGGCGTTCTGTCTCGCATCCGCCAGTTCTTCTCCCTCACATAGTTGCTGTCCATATACAAGGGCTCTTCCGCTCTCGTATAGAGTATGCATCTCACACTCCACGGCTCCACACACACACAGGTCTCTTGGACAGAGTGAAGTCTAAAGCTCTTTGTCTCATCAACTTCTTTTCCTGACAGTCTCTTATCTCTTAAATTCCGCCGCAGTGTTGCATCTCTTACTATCTTCCACCCGTATTTTCATGCTGACTGCTCTTCTGAACTTGCTAACTGCATCCCTCCCCCACTCCCGCGGCCCCACTGCACTCGACTTTCTGCTTTTGCTCACCGCTTTACTGTCCAAATCCCTTATTAAGAGTTAACCAGCACCTTCATTCTTTTATCCCTTCCGCTGCTAAACTCTGGGACAGCCTTCTTTTGTGTGTATTTCCTCCTGCCTATGACTTGACCTCTTTCAAGAGAAGAGTGTCAAGACACCTCTTCTCCAGAAATTGACCTCTCTTTCGGCATCTTATTCTGTTTCTGTTGTTGAGCTGTCTCCTTCGCTGTAAAAAATAATAAAATAATAATAATAATAATAATAGAAATAATAATTATAATAAATGTAAGAGGAATAGTCATACTACTACTATTGCTACTACTACTACTACTACTACTACTACTACTACTACTACTACTACTACTACTGCTACTACATAAATGATACCTCCACCCATGTTTATTTTCCCGACACATAATCATGGAGGGCTCCATAGCTTGGAGGTCATTAGCCCCAACTCTGTTCGCTAATGACTGTGGCATCTAACCATATTACTAATACTACCTAGCACTAAATCACCTATCATCTATTACGTCCAGATCCCCCTTTCCTTCCCTACTCAAGTTACTCCCGACCCACCCTAATGTCACTCTCCACCACTGTGGCTTCATAGTCCATATTGGAGATGTTGGTGGCTTTTGGGCCAGAGTGTCTGGTGCCCCTGAGACATAGGATGGCCGACCTGAGCAGGAAGAACGAGAGGCGACACCTCATTCAGGTGACAACGTGGCTCCTTGGCTGATGCTTCTTTTCTGAGATTAGTTCCGCGAGTCGTGCGTAGAAGCATCGGGCCCTGGGACCCATCCCGCCGGATGTGGTGAAGACGAGGTGGGTGAAGCTGCTCTGATCCACATGTTGGATTCTTTCACCGTATGCCCTTGTCTTCTCCTGCTCGTTCCTGTGGTGGGCGGCTTCCAGGGGCAGCTCACGGTGACAGGCAGCCATCGGGTCGAATATGCGGATGTCCATGAACGCCCGTTGTCCGCGCACCCAGAATCCGCGGGCACTTACATCAACCCGTGCCTCATGTGAGGTATTGGCCGTCCTGTACCGAAGGTGTTCGCCGTCCAGGGGAAGCAGTGCCGGCTAGGTAGTGACGTATTGGCATACCTCCCCGAGCATGCTGGCTGTCAGATCCCTCACTTCATCATGTCGAATACAGACGAAGCCTCCCTTTTTACATGTCATGGTGTGGGT
>NC_066520.1:1796086-1798455 GCF_024679095.1 Eriocheir sinensis
GGGCCGACCATCAGGACCCACCGGGAAGAAGCCTTGGGCCGACCATCAGGCCCCACCGGGAAAAAGCCTACCGGCGCTACAGGCTGCGACGTAAAAAAAAAAAAAAAAAAAAAAAAAAAAAAGACGACAACAACAACAACAACAACAACAGCATCCGCTACATACAACAACAATCCTGCTTGCTTATTTTTCCCTTCTGACACCTTCTATTCAAACTCTTAGAATTAATGTGGCTATTTTTACCCCTTTCTAAAGTGAACGAGTTGGCCGAGGGTAAAATACGAGCGTGGTTTGCAAGAAAGGAAAGTGTAAGGGAGCTGAGGAGGAAAGAAGGAAAGTGCAAGTAAGAGAAGGAAAGTGAGGGTAAAAGTAGCTGCATGTGAGTGACCTTTCGACAATGTGCGTGTGTGTGTGTGTGTGTGTGTGTGTGTGTGTGTGTGTGTGTTGGTTCCTTCATGTTATGTTTTCTTTGTTCTTCTTTCGCTTTTTCTTCATCTTTTCTTCTTTTTCCTCCAACATAATCATCGTCGTCATACTCTAAGTAAATTTTGCGTCACAGCATATTTTTTTAACGGAGAGAATAAAAGAGGAACATAGACTAACCAACAAAATAGGTAAGAGAGAAGGAGAGGAAAAGAGAGCGACAGAAAGGAGGAACATGAATGGACGTTGGGAGATTGGTAGCCGGAGGGAGGAGAAAGGAGCGTAGCAGGAAAGGAGAAAGAAGAAGAAGAGGAGGAGGAGGAGAAGGAGGAGGACGAGATGTGTGTGTGTGTGTGTGTGTGTGTGTGTGTGTGTGCCCGCATACGAGTGTGCATGCGGTTTTACTACTTTTGTCATTATGGTCACCTACTTATCTTTTTGCGCAGTTGTTGTTTTCTTTTTCTTGTTGCTTTTCTTCCCCGCCACCTCTGTTGCAGTCACGTGAAGGGTGAAAGTGATGTTGGACGCGGGGTCACCTTTGCCACCACCCTGACACGCTTCAGCCCTCTGTATATGCTGCAAACCTTTAACTTGAAGTCAGGAGCAGGTTTCCTCTGTATTTTTCCTTCCAGAGACTTAAGTTCATTCTTGAGTTAAGTATCAAGATCACTCTTAAACTACATTGGTCATTTTTAGCTTCTGACACCTCTCTAAGACAAGCATTTATGCGGGGATTTAAAAACTTTAGCCCGTGGACAGTTTACTTTGCCCAACAAAATTCCTACGCTACACACTTCACAAACCTTACACACATTCATGCTTAACACATCTTTCGTATACCAATATCCTTACGTCAACAGTTAACACCTCATACCTTGAACTTTATATCCAACAGGCCTCTGAAATCATCCACACAACAAGCAGGCACATCATATATCCTAACAAACACAGCAAACCTTTCGCGCCACTCACAGCACAAATGTAACCTTGTAATTCATCCCCCCCACCGCATGACAAGTGATTTCAGTAAAATTGGGGTGAGAGGTCAGAAGGTAGAACGTAATACATGTGAGAAAACAATTAAGTTCCTAAGCCCCTTCACGTACCTCGTTTCTCTGAAAAAAAAGAAGATAATATTATATTAGGTAAAATGGAGAAAAAAATGGAGAACAATATAAATCTGATAATCTTGAAATAATTATGATGATTCCATAATCTGAATACACGTTTTACGCGCAGCGCCAAACTTGGCCACCCGGAGAACTGTCTAGGACAGGGGTGTCCAAACTTTTTTTCACAGAGGGCCACATGCGGAAGATATACAAAGGATCGGACCACTCAGTAACGCGAGGTGATATAGTAAAGTTAGCAAAGTCAAATCAAATGAAGGTAAATAATCGTTGATAATTGAAATTGCTTAAAAATACAGATAAGATCACAGCTCTCCATTAATGAATATTCATTTTTATCCTGGGTTTAGTGTCAAGTTTCACTTTTTTATTTTATTTTAAAATTTACTGCGGGTCAATTGAAAATGGACAACGGGCTGCAATTGGCCCGCGCGCCGTATACTTTGGACACCCCTGGGCTAGGACGTACTTGTCTTGGTGAACTGGGTTAATCTTTTAATTTTGGGATTCCAGAATACAAGTTATTGTTTGGAGTCAAATGTCTAAACACAGTACCTGCTGATCAGAAGAAAAATATGTTACCTATTGATCGTAGGTTTTAATTAAGGTTTGTTTTGATCTATGGTATAAATAACCACTGAATGCCGAGTGCACGGGGGCCCGTATCTGCCTCGTGAACGAAAGAGGTTACCGAGATATTTTGTTCCCTGAATTTTGGGGCTCTGGGCTTTATTTTGCCTTCCAGCATCTTTAGTATTTTATGTTAATAGTTTAATATTAGATAGCTATTATTTCTGAAGGTGTTGTTGCTTTGAC
>NC_066520.1:1798555-1801055 GCF_024679095.1 Eriocheir sinensis
AAGTGGTACGAGCTCCTATTAAGTTTGTTGGGGCCCTCATCGGAAACGTGCCTGGGGTAAGGGATCCCCATGACCCTGACTCTTCTCAATCTCCATCTGATTCTTCCAGAACATCCTCACCTTCAAAGTTGCCGCGAGGGACTTCTACTCCTCGTGTTCCGACATCCCCGGCACCCCCTGACCCCCGGATCCCCGGACGCCATTACCACTCGTGCTGGTAGGTTGAAGAGGCTTCATCCGCTTGTCCTTCCGGAACCTCTACCTCCTTCAGTAACCCCTCAAGACTTCTCCCAGCTTCAAGCCTCCTGTGCCTCCTTAGCAGCGATACGGCAGAAAGCCTCATCAGGACACGTCGACAAAGCAAGGAACGGATCCTCCTTCCAGTACCTGTATCGCAACGGACATCTCTACAGGAAGTGCCTCACCTCCCCGCTTTCCAATAAGGTAGGCCAGGTATAGGAGCAGACATCCGTACTTACTGTCTTTCTTGTGATAAGTGCCAACGGATGTCGGGGAGAGGTCGTGTACGTCCTATCTCCCTCCAACCCTTACCTGTCGTTACAGAACTACTTCCCCAAATTGCCATCGACCTCGTTGGACCCTTGTCTCCACCAGCTACGGAAGAACCTCTTGTCAGCCCCATTCCCGTAGTGGAGGAGCCATCACCTGACGCCAGCTCCACAGAACTTCCCATCGATGAACCACTTATGGACGACCGGGACGTATTCTCCACCCCGCCTGGCTGTACTTCAGCGATTCAGCAGGACATCGTCCGGGTGTTGAGATAGGCCTTGGGTCTACCGGCCTACGGGTACCGTGTCGTCCATATGGCCGGGGAGGATAATGTGGTGGCCGATTTATTGAGTAGACTTCCTGCATAAGTCACTCCTGTTTCCTCGTCAGTCTCCTCCCTGTTTTAGTTTATTGGCTTATGTTCTTTTTTCTTTCCACTTGGTAGTTGTTTGTGGAATCTACCTGGACTAGATTCTTGTATGGGGGCCTGTGTGAGGGCCAACTTAGCGGGCGAACGACCGGGGCACTCCTGCCGCCCGCCCGCATCTTGCTGTTCGAAGCGGTTCAACTACCGAGGCGCAGCGAATCACCTGCTTCACTCCCGCTGCTCGTTCGCCTGACGCCGTTCGACGCCTCGGTCGATTGAACCACCGAGGCTTCTCAATCCGCTATAGGAGGCAACTTGGTGGCCGCCAGCGCCTTCCTCGTCATACAGCGGCCTCGCCTCGCCCTGAACACTTGCTTCTACTAAAGCTCCACCCTGCTCTCACTCGGGCTAACTCAGATACCGTGGGCTCGTTCTGGGTGCCTTACCTCTCCCCTCTCCACGCCCTGGACTCCCGTTACTGCTGTGAACCTGACTCCCCTTTTCCGCCTGCGCCTCCCACGTCTACACCACTTCTAGGACGAAGCTGTGCTGCCTCGTCATTGCCACTGGACGAGACGCTCAGAGGAGGAAGAAGCCGAGCAACGGGTCATTGCTGTGTCCGGCGTGCTGAAGCCTTCTTGTTGGAGACTTCAGATTGTGAGGCCTGTTTTGGGGTTTTCTACTGTACTTGAAGTAAACTGGTGTCTAACCATTTATCTTGTTGTTTGTTATCCCTTCCGATTACAGCACCCAACACTGGATCCTTGACACTAACCTTTCCCCCTCTCTACTTCCGGGTAAATAAAACTACCATATTCAGTAATTAATCCGTACCACAATCAATTAATTTGCAAAACTGTGTAACGAAATGAAACATTAGTTATGAAAGCATATAAGAGCTTTTTCATTACATCCTGAACACAAGTTATTCGTGGTCATACTTATATATCATTATGACAGTTAAAATTCAGGTGTTCAAGTGTCAAGACAGAGGGAAAGCGGCGGGTGGCAGGGTGGTGGCCGCCGATAGTGGCTCGTGTGCTCGCTGCCATTTGAAACAACGGTATCTATCGCTGGCCACTGTGGCGTGGTCGGAAAATGGCTCCGCCCGCCACAACTCGCCACTGTTTTGTGGCGACCACAAAAAAAGTGTCCCGTGTGCATGCACCCATAGAGATGGGTGTGTTCTATTTTGACCATTATTTTGTGGCGGCCACTGACCACTAAAAAGTGGCTCGTGTGATTCCAGCCTTAATGTCGTTGATAATAGATCTATATTAAATAAATAGGAAAATATGTACTTTTCATAACTCAAAGCATCAATTCTTTTATTTTATTTTTCGTCTAGTATGCAAAAACAAGTCGTAAATTCCCTTAGTTCAGCCCAGGAGATCGCAATGTCTTGGGTCTATCTGCCGATTGTAAGCTCCGCCCACAGACGCAGTAAGCTCCGCCCACTGGCTTCACTCGCCTGTATGGGGACGGCGCGGGAGGGCGCCTCCTGTTATAATACCTCCATGGTTATGACAAACAATGCTGGAAAGCAAGAAAGGGGTATCATAAGGCAAGGCATATATATCATTTGCACAGGAATAGGAATAGGAATGACTGAGGAAAGCA
>NC_066520.1:1806055-1814535 GCF_024679095.1 Eriocheir sinensis
GGTTGGCTCTGGTCATCGACCCACACTTCCTCATCCCCCCTCAGTACGAGAGATGGGTTCCCATGAAGTTTCAAGAAGGAGTTAGGTGTTATAAACTCCAAGCTTTCTGAACTGGACCGGTAGGTCAAGGGTCTAGAATTTATGGCCAACTGAATGCTTGACAAGGATGTTAACAACTCAAAGTATGTCAACTTGGCCCTTCCGACTACTTTATACAAACAATTCTTGAGCACCCTTATTAACCTTTCCCAAGCAGAGCCTACCCATGCTGAATATAAGGGAATTCTCACATGCTTGATGTTAATTCTCTCCAGTTCTTCTTGAACTTCTTTGGATTGTAGGGAGTTTTCTAAAATATTGCCACCTTTTAAGAAGGCTTTGGCATTATCACTGTACAGATAATGGGGAATAGATTATAGATTACAAAATATGTGAAAGGCCAACAGAAAATTCTTTGTAGACATGTCAGGTAATAATTCAAAGTGAACAGCTCTAATATTAAGACAAGTGAATTCCAAAACATAAACCTTGACTGACTGATCACTAAGTTCATCTTTGACCCAGAAATGGCCAGTATAATCTACCCCGACATGTTGAATAGGTTTAACTAGGTTCATGTGATGCTTAGGCATATCCGTGAATTCTGGGTACTTAAATGCCAAGGCATTATATTTTTTACATACATTACAAGAGCTTAGTGTGCTCTTGACTGCCATCCTACCCTTAGGGATCCAGTACCCTTGTTCCCGTAAATATTTCAAGGTAGTTCCAATGCCTAAATGTTGCATTTTGTTATGACAATCATTCATTATCAATATAGTTAACCTGTGCTCCTTAGGGAGAAACACAGGGTGATGTATGTCATACTTGAAGTATTGACACCTACTTATCCTGCCTTTGGACCTTATAATGCCTCTTTCTTCAAGAAATAAGTTGAGGTTAGATACCAGAGGAGGAATTTTTTTTCATTTGCATTATTTGGATTGTTCAAGAAATTCAGTTCATTCTGGAAACGCTCAGTTTGAGCCACCTTTACCCAATACTCTAAGGCTTTCTTTTTAGGATCACAATTCTTTATTTTATTTAGAAATTTATATAGGTAAGCTGTGCACTTCAACAAGCCCTCAAAGGAAGATTATTTATTTATATTTATTACTCCTGTATTTACATTAGGCGATTGAGAGGTACAAGCAGTGCATATTTTGCCTTTTTGAGAAGGTGCTATGCTCAACAAAGGGTATTGAGGCCACAGTTGGTAATCATTAGTAAGCCACTGTGGTCCCTCCAGCCAGAACTTCATTTTATCCAGATATTTGCTATAAGATAACCCTTTGGTTAGCATATCTGCTGGGTTATCTTCAGTGTGTACATAGTGGTATGCTACAGGTAACTTGAATTTCTTACTTATTTCAGTCTTCAGGCCATCAGCTTCTAACACTCTGTTTTTCAATAATTTGGATTTTACTTTAGTATCCTTAGTTAGAAGCCAATTTAGCACCACCTGAGCATCCACACAGATATTTATAAATTGAATTTGGATGTGTTGATGAGCCTCTAAAATTGTAGGTAAGCATTTGAAAGCTAATATCACACCCATGAGCTCTAGAGTGGGGATGCTGTGTTCATTTCTCCTATTTAATGGAGCTACCTTAGACTTAGAGTGTAGGTATGTACTTCTACCCTCTCCATCTAGAGCGTAGGCAACAAAGCCATACGCTTCAGCGGAACTGTCTCAAAAAATATGTAGCCCATATGTGTTTAGCTCGTTTAGAGCTTGTCTAGGAAATGATACTTCTGACAGCATCTCCAAGTCTCTACTTAATTTTTTCGTCTCAGTACAGATCTCTTCAGGAAGGGGTTCGTCCCAGCCTCCTTCTAGTTCCCATTTTTTCCTCATTAATAATTTTTCTCTTAAGGTCACAGGTAGAGCCAAATTCAAAGGATCAAATAGTTCGGAAGTTTGAGAAAGGACTTGTCTTTTTGTGTTTGCTTCTGGATTTATTTTGCATGTAGCTATGCTCAGTGAATCCTGCTGAACATTATATCTGTACCCTAGCACCTTTTCTTCTTCGCTGGAGTGTTCTACTAATCTTCCATCACTTTCCATCTGTTCTCTCAATTCAGTTGAATTGGAATTCTAAGCTCTTAAGGTAAATCCACCTGCCTTCATTCTTTCATATGCCAGATTATATAATTTCTTAATTTCTGTTATTTCATTTCCTGTTACCAATAGATTATCTACATAAAATTATTTGCCAATATTTTGCTTAATTTGTCATCAGGAAATGAACTTGCATGATGTTTCATCACATAGTGCAAGATGAATGAGGAAGAGGTGAACCCAAACACTATGGTCTTGAGCCTGTAGGTGACCAGTTTGTTGCCTCTTTTCCAAAAGAAGCAAAACCTGTTTTGGTCTACTTCATTTTTTAATTTAATCATCAAAAAGGCTTGTTTTACATCACTGAGCATGACTGATTTATTGGTGCGAAAATATAAAAGTAATTGAAGAATGTTATTCATTAAATCTACACCTGGGTAGGCAGCCTCATTAAGAGAAGGTAATTCCTTCTTGGTTTTTAATGAACAATTGAACACAGGTCTTATTTTAGTTGTTACTTGTTCTTCCATTTTGATGACAGGTCTATGAGGTATTCAAATCTTTTCATTATACTGAGAAGGGTTTACTTCAATTTCTTCTATTATGCCGTCAGCCAGCTGTTGGTCAAATACAGCTTGATGCTTTTCTAGTAACCCCTTTCTTTTTAAGTGGTCCAGAGTTCGGTCCAACACGTTAAGTGCAACAGAATGATTTGAAGGAACATAACCTATTTTGTCTGAATACCATGACAACTCAACATTATAACGACCCTCTTTGAAAGTAATACCATCTTCAAACTTTTTTTTTTTTTTTTTTTTACAGCTAAGGAGACAGCTCAAGGGCGCAAAGGAAGAAAAAAAAGAAAAAAAATGCCCCCTACACACTGCGCCCGAGCAGCGGTTAAAGTGTCCAAAATCAGAGGTTAATTTCGGGAGGAGAGGTGTCCTGATACCCTCCTCTTGAAAGAGTTCAAGTCGTAGGCAGGAGGAAATACAGATAAAGGAAGATTGTTCCAGAGTTTACCAGCGTGAGGGATGAAAGAGTGAAGATGCTGGTTAACTCTTGCATAAGGGGTTTGGTCAGTATAGGGATGAGCATGAGTAGAAAGTCGAGTGCAGCGGGGCCGCGGGAGTTAGCATGCAGTTAGCAAGTTCAGAAGAGCAGTCAGCGTGGAAATATCGATAGAAGATAGAAAGAGAGGCAACATTGCGGCGGAATTTAAGAGGTAGAAGACTATCAGTATGAGGAGGAGAGCTGATGAGACGAAGAGCCTTAGCCTCCACTCTGTCCAGAAGAGCTGTGTGAGTGGAGCCCCCCCACACATGAGATGCATACTCCATACGAGGGCGGACAAGGCCCTGTATATGGACAGCAACTGTGCAGGGAGAAGAACTGGCGGAGACGGTACAGAACGCCCAGCCTCGAGGAAGCTGATTTAGTAAGAGATGAGATATGAAGTTTCCAGTTGAGATTTTGAGTTAAGGATAGACCGAGGATGTTTAGTGTTGAGGAAGGTGATAGCTGGGTGTTGTCAAAGAATAGGGGATAGTTGTTTGGAAGATTGTGTCGAGTGGATAGGTGGAGAAACTGTGTTTTTGAGGCGTTGAAGGACACCAGGTTCTTCTTGCCCCAATCGGAAATAATAGTAAGGTCTGAGGCTAAGCGTTCTGCAGCCTCCAGCCTTGAGTCGTTAAGTTCCTGAAGGGTGGGTCTTCTATTAAAAGAAGTTGAATAATGCAGAGTGGAATCATCGGCGTAGGAATGGATAGGACAGTTCGTTTTGGAAAGAAGATCATCAATGAACAACAGAAAACGAGTGGGAGATAGGACAGAACCCTGTGGGACACCACTTTTAATAGATTTAGGGGAAGAACAGTGACCGTCTACCACGGCAGAAATAGAACGGTCAGAAAGGAAACTGGAGATAAAGGTACAGAGAGAAGGATAGAAACCGTAGGAGGGTAGTTTAGAAAGCAAAGATTGTGCCAGACCCTATCAAAAGCTTTTGATATGTCCAGCGCAATAGCAAAAGTTTCACCGAAACGGCTAAGAGAGGATGACCAAGAGTCAGTTAAGAAAGCTAGGAGATCACCAGTAGAACGCCCCTTGCGGAACCCATACTGGCGATCAGATAGAAGGTCAGAAATGGAAAGGTGCTTTTGAATCTTCCGGTTAAGGATTGATTCAAAATCTTTAGATAGACAAGAAAGTAAAGCTATAGGACGGTAGTTTGAGGGATTGGAACGGTCACCCTGCTTAGGCACAGGCTGTATGAAGGCATACTTCCAGCAGGAAGGAAACGTAGATGTTGAGAGGCAGAGGCGAAAGAGTTTGACCAGGTAGGGTGACAGCACGGAGGCACAGTTTTTAAGGACAATAGGAGGCACTCCAACAGGTCCATAAGCCTTCTGAGGATTGAGGCCAGAGAGGACATAGAAAACATCATTTTGAAGAATCTTTATAATAGGCATAAAAGAGTCAGAGGGGAGATGAGTAGGAGGAATATGCCCAGAATCGTCCAGAGTGGAGTTTTTAGAAAAAGTTTGAGAGAAGAGTTCAGCCTTAGAGATAGATGAGACGGCAGTGTTGCCGTCAGGACTGAGGAGTGGAGGGAAAAAGATGTTTTTGGCTAGATGCCAGAAGTCACGGGAAGAGTTAGAGAAAGCAAGGTTTAGGCATTTTCTATTAATGAAAGCGTTTTTGGTCAGTCGAGAAAGTCGAGCTTGCGCCGACAAACGGGCAGCTATCAAACATCGATGCCCGCGAAGGAAGGACGCCGCCGTCCCCTCACCATTCTCACTTCAACACCAGGGTAAGAAACATCTCACAACAAAGCTGCTGATAAAGGGTTAAGAACCCCCAATCCGGAATCAGCCAAATGACCAGCTACGGCGAAGTCATTCAACTCATATCAAGAGAGAAAAAGACACTATTAAGGTAACGAGAATATACGTTAAAGAAAATAAACGCCGACCTAGCCATCACTTTCAACAAATCATAAATCAGAGAATATATATATATATATATATATATATATATATATATATATATATATATATATATATATATATATATATATATATATATATATATATATATATATATATATATATATATATATAGGTCGGCGGTTATTTTCTTTAACGTATTTTCTCGTTGCCTTAATAGTGCCTTTTTCTCTCTTGATATGAGTTGTATGACTTTGCCGTAGCTAATCATTTGGCTGATTCCAGATCTCGAGTTCTTAAACCCTTATCAGCAGCTTTGTTATGAGATATTTCTTCCCCTGGTGTTGAAGTGAGAATGGTGAGGGGACGGCGGCGTCCTTAGTTCGCGGGCATCGATGTTTGATGGTTGCCCGTTTGTCGGCACATGCTCGGTAGGGCCTGCAGATCTTCAGCCTGGATATTGAGTTTAGGTTTCAGTTCTTGGATGTACAACACCTCCATTATTGGGAGCCGTCTCTTATCTTGACAGATATTCAGAATGCCTGTGTTTTCCTCCAGGGAGCTTCTTGTTATTGTTTCTCCGTGAGCTTCTCGAAGGTGTGTTTTGGGGGCTCTGGCAGATTGATGGAAAGTAAGGCGCCGAGGCAGCCTCATTGTCGTCATGCCGATATACAAGGAGGAGAGGACTTCGCCGTTTCCTTTTGTACAGTTGAACCTGTATACGACGTTAGACTTCTGGGTTGTCTCTTATTCTTGTCGGGTATTGTTTTTGAGTAGGAGGTGGCTCGTTTTCTCGTTTTTGTAGTATATTTGGAGATTGATCTTCTTCCCCTGGTTTGTGGGCTTCAAGTTGCGGTGCACTATCTGCCTCATGATCTTTTCTTCTTCCTTGTATGCTGTCGAGAATAATGCTCTGTAAAAGATGGTTATTTCAGGCTTCTTTTCCGTTGATTTTGGAGTGTCCCAGTTTTCCATGATTTTCTTCGTTTGGCGCTTGATGTCAATCTCGCTGAAGCCGTTATTAAATAGAACTTGTGTTGAGCGCTGATTTTCGTTGTGTACTTGTTGCCATATGCTGCAGTGAGTGTTCTTCTAACATATGCGCCGATGGTAGAGTCTTTGTAGGTATCTTTGTGGACACTTACTTCTTCCGTTGAGGCAGTGTCCGGGGTTTGTGGGCTTGACGTATACTTCTGTGTTGAAGGATTCCTGCTTCACAAGGATGTCTAGCAATGGGATTGAGTTGTTTACGCTACATAGACGACATATTCATCGAGACAGAGAACGACAACGACGCCGAGCGGCTCAGAAGAGAAATCCTTCAACAAAGATGTATACGTCAAGTCCACAAACCCCGGACACTGCCTCAACGGAAAAAGTGAGTGTCCACAAAGATACAAAGACTACCATCGGGGCATATGTTGGAAGGGCACTCACTCACTGCACACACACACACACACACACACACACACACACACACACACACACACACACACACACGTACAAACAAACACACCTGGGATCACCATCTGACCTCACTTGGCCCTAAAGGTTTTCTACGCCCACATTTCTGGATTGTCAGATGACAAACGGGTAGTCCCGGCTATATATATATATATATATATATATATATATATATATATATATATATATATATATATATATATATATATATATATATATATATATATATATATATATTTTACAACAGCTCAAGGGCACACAAAAATAGGAAACAATAATAAAAAAAAGCCCGCTACTCGCTGCTCCTAAAAAAAAAAAAAAAATCAAAAGAGGTGGCCGAAAGAGAGGTCAATTTCTGGAGGAGAGGTGTCCTGATACCCTCCTCTTGAAAGAGTTCAAGTCGTAGGCAAGAGGAAATACAGATGAAGGAAGATTGTTCCAGAGTTTACCAGCGTGAAGGATGAAAGAGTGAAGATGCTGGTTAACTCTTGCATAAGGGGTTTGGACAGTATAGGGATGAGCATGAGTGGAAAGTCGTGTGCAGCGGGGCCGCGGGAAGAGGGGAGGCATGCAGTTAGCAAGTTCAGAAGAGCAGTCAGCTTGAAAACAGCGATAGAAGATAGAAAGAGAGGCATCATCGCGACGGAATTTAAAAGGTAGAAGACTATCAGTAGGAGGAGGAGAGCTGAGACGAAGAGCCTTAGACTCCACACTGTCGAAAAGAGCTGTATGAGTGGAGGCCCCCCACACGTGAGATGCATACTCCATACGAGGGCGGACAAGGCCCCTGTATATGGATAGCAACTGTGCGGGGGAGAAGAACTGGCGGAGACGATACAGAACGCCAATCTCGAGGAAGCTGATTTAGCGCGAGAGGATATATGAAGTTTCCAGTTGAGATTTTGAGTTAAGGATAGACCGAGGATATCTAGTGTTGAAGAAGGTGACAGCTGAATGATGTCGAAGAATAGGGGATAGGTGTTTGGAAGATTGTGTCGAGTTGATAGGTGAAGAAATTGAGTTTTTGAGGCATTGAAGGACACAAGGTCCCTTCTAACCTTCCTTTAAACAATTTAATATTTAACATTGTGACATTGTTAAGATAATTTTATAAGTATATTAAAGTAATTATCTAATAATCTCTAGTTTCCTGTAAAATAAATTGTACTAGTAATATACTAATAGATATTGTTCCATTAAATAGAAATAGGAACCCATAGGATTAGGCGGAGTTGCCATATATGAACCAGGCCAATGTTTTTCTTTTTTGTATATAAGCCCTTGTACTCTCCACTTCTGTATCTTTCCCCTGAAGATGTAATACACGAAAGCCCTCGGGATCCCCGTGTATCCTCTATTTCCTCAGTGGTCACCAGCATATATATATATATATATATATATATATATATATATATATATATATATATATATATATATATATATATATATATATATATATATATATATATATATATATATATATATATATATATATATATATATATATATATATATATATATATATATATATATATATATATATATATATATATATATATATATATATATATATATATATATATATATATATATATATATATATATATATATATATATATATATATATATATATATATATATATATATATATATATATATATATATATATATATATATATATATATATATATATATATATATATATATATATATATATATATATATATATATATATATATATATATATATATATATATATATATATATATATATATATATATATATATATAGTGGTGGGCACGGTTCCGCTAATCCGCTAACACCTAATTAGCGAAGCTAACTAACTTTTTCGTTAGCTGATTAGCGTTTTCGCTAACTTTGGAAACAGTTAGCGGATCAATTAGCCTCCACTAAGTGTAGTTCCTCCTCCGGTAACTTAAGTCCACTAAAAAATTCATACAGGTTTG
>NC_066520.1:1814635-1829635 GCF_024679095.1 Eriocheir sinensis
ACCTTGTCCGTTGTGGGCAGACACAGCACCAGTTGAGTCACATGGTGCAATAATTCCAGGGCTTCCACTTTTGGGTAAATCACGCCTTAAAGTAGGGTAATTGGGTCCTTCACTGAACTGTAGGTACCTGGCATCTGGTGGCCCAAGTGGAACTACCAAAATAAATATTCATGCGGCGTACTTCCAAATAATTTTTCTTACTAGTTTTTTGCTATTAATTAATAGTCACATTTTTTCTCATAGCTACTTACTAGTAGTATTTAATTAAGAAACGGAGAAATGCAAGAAATAGGAAATAAATATATTTTTTTCCCACATAAACAATCGTGACATGCTGTATGTTGTTCCTTTAAAGTTCCTTATAGTGAATGTAATATTATAAGATGCTAAAGATGTATATGTTATGATTTAAATTATAAATATGAAATAAGTATAATACTTGCTGCCGGCAGCGTACGATATGTTTAGCAGCAGTGTAGACAACATCCTGCACTTTGATTGGAGGGACAGAGGAATGCATCGTGTGTGAGGCAGCTGCGTGCCAACCGAGGTTTGTTGAGTGGCAAAATTTTCAACACTTCCTTCCACCACTGCTATAAAATTTTGAGACCATGACACCATGCGAGCCTTGTTTGACTTCTCTTTTCTTGCATAACGGAAATAATTACCCAGAAGGCCGCACTGATGCATTCCTATTAACCACGGGATGGAGTGTTGTTGGATATATCGATGAATGCTCTTATTTTGCCAACAGTGTTCATTACAACGACATGAATAATGTACAGCACTCAGATTTTTTGGTGTAAACATGATAGTGACCATTACAACTCTGATATTTTGCTAGTTTGGTACAGAAAAATGTCAGTTAAGCTTCGCTGGACCCCAGCACGCCGCAGCGCTTGGCTCTGGCAGAGGCTCCAGCAAGGCCACCAGATGGCAGGTCAGTTCAAGAAACTTTTTGGTATTTTAGGGTAATGCATCTTCCATTTCCAAATGTTTAAACTCGGGATTTAATAACAAAAATTCGATATTTTTCCATCTGACAAGAAATAAACTTAAAATAAAAGTGTCAGCTATGGGAAAAATTTAAATAATGCGCAAATTTGCGGGATATCTTGGTGAAATATACGGATTTAGGATAAACTGGAGGCTTCTTTCTCATCTCTTCTTGTTGTTCATTGTTGGGCTCTTTGTTCAGTTCAACTGCAATGATATCACCGACTCACCGTGTAGTCGCGTTCATTATTGCCGGCAGCAGCTGTGGGTGAGGCGGAGGACATTCAAGCTGGAGACCAGTAGTCCCAGAAATTCCAGAACCCGTGGCCCCACCTGGAGAAGTACCTTGTCCTTAAATCAAGAGATATGACGTCTTGCACTTCCGGTGCGTCATGTGCCAACCCAAGGAGACCATCATTAACGGACAGACGGGGTTTTAGATCCAAAATACTTAGCCGAAGCTAAATCCATATAAAAAAGTTAGCGTTTAGCGTTAGCTTCCACTAATTTCTTGATCAATTTAGCGATTTAGCGTAAGCGAAGCTAACTTTTTAGTAAGTGGATTACCAGCTGGCGAAGCTAACTTTTCGGTTAGCGGTGCCCACTACTGTATATATATATATATATATATATATATATATATATATATATATATATATATATATATATATATATATATATATATATATATATATAAGAGTTAACCAGCATCATCACTTTTTCATTCTTCTCTCTGGTACACTCTGGTACAATCTTCCTTCATCTGTATTTCCTCCTGCCTACGACTAGAACTCTTTCAAGAGGAGGGTATCAGGACACCTCTCCTCCCGAAATTGACCTCTCTTTTTGGCCACTCCTCTGTATTCTATTCAGGAGCAGTGAATAGTGGGCTTTTTTTTTTCATTATTTTATATCACGCCCTTGTTCTCTCTCATTTTCTGTAAAATATATATATATATATATATATATATATATATATATATATATATATATATATATATATATATATATTTCTCTCTCTCTCTCTCTCTCTCTCTCTCTCTCTCTCTCTCTCTCTCTCTCTATATATATATATATATATATATATATATATATATATATATATATATATATATATATATATATATATATATATATATATATATATATATATATATATATATATATATGTAAAGAAATAGGAAACAACAAAATTTGGAATGGAAGTAAATAGTATATAAGATGAGAATATTTTTGATTATGTACTTCCAAAATTTTATAAAACAAAAGCCATCGTATTAATAAAACAATGCAGTAGACTAGGGATATGTCGATGTTTGGATAAATAAATAATAAGAAAAGCCAAATATATTCACCGAAAAGAAACATCAAGATTTTTTGGGAAAGGTGAGATTTTTTTATTGTTATTTGTTACCAATAACAATTAAGATACTGATTAAAAATGAACAATAAAGAATGGAATGAGGAACCAAAGAAGAATGTTTGGCAGGCAAAGTGTACATATGGAAATTACAGAAAATATGTAAGGAATGTAATAGGTTGCGATAGCGGAGTGGTTAGCGTGCGGGCGTCGTGAGCCCGTGGACCTAGATTCGTGTCCCACCAAAACACGTTGATTTTTCAAACCATCCCCGAGTGATAGAAGATTACCCATATGTCGCCCATATCTCTTTCATCAACCCTAACTCAAGTGACATTAGTCAAGAGAAGCACTTTGGGGCAGCATTGACCAAGCCAGCATCCACTATAAATAAAATTCTCCTGCGCTACTAACGGGCTGGGGTCGTCGAAGAAACTTTTGAATAAAGCCTACCGGCGCTATAGGCAACACCTAAAAAAATAGTTTGTTATATATTCGATAATTTCAAGAAAAAATGTAATATAAAAGGTATTCAACTCAAGTATTGCAAACAAAAACTTCATTAATACTTACTTTACCAGGGACCACGCTAGCATACTGCAAAATATAAAATCAATATTAGAGTTGTGTGTGTGTGTATATATATATATATATATATATATATATATATATATATATATATATATATATATATATATATATATATATATATATATATATATATATATATATATATATATATATATATATATATATATATATATATATATATATATATATATATATATGTATATATATATATATATATATATATATATATATATATATATATATATATATATATATATATATATATATATATATATACAGTGCTCGCCATAAACACTGTCGCACCCCACTCCCACGCTGCGCCAGGTAATATAAACATGTACTGCGTCGAAAGAAATTTATTGAACTTACAACTAATACTTTGTTGGCTTCCCTTGACGTCTCCTGCGCTCTTCCAAGCAGGCCGGAAGGCTGTCTGCAAGCACCATGAGATGCTGGGGAGCGAGTGTGTTCTAAAGGTGGTGAAGCGCAGCTTGGAGTTTGGCCACGGTTGAACAGTCATGGCTGTGTAACTTCCGTTTTATTATCGCCCACAAATTTTCAATTGGGTTCAAATCCGGGGAATTAGCAGGCCAGTCTTCGAAGAACGGCACACAGCAGTCCCTGAGCCACTGCTTCACTGACTTAGCAGTATGGCACGGTGCACCGTAATGCATGAAGGTGGAGGCCTGGCACATCTCGAAAGACCCCGGTAGATGGTCACATAGAAGCTCGAGGGAGTTCCCCTGATTCATTGTGGTGTTCTTGGGTAACACCACGAGGCTCCCCACCCCGTGGTAGGAAAAGCATCCCCACACCATCAACGAATCAGGGAATCTGGCGGCAGGAACAGTGTAGCGGGGGTCGAGCGGGTCGCTGCCTGGGCGCCGGTACACGCGACCTTAAGTGCTGGCTGTCACTGTGAATCTTGATCCATCGTTCCACAGCACGCCACGCCACTGCTTGATGGTCCAGTCTTTCATCCTGTCACAAAACGCAAGCCTCTTCTCTTGCTGGGCTACAGTAACCACAGGCTTGGGCCGCGCTGCATAGCTCAGGTACTGGAGGTCGTCGTGGATGCGGCGCGATAATGTCCTAACAGACACATTACTCAGCAATCCCAAGTTGTCTTCCCTGATTTTCCTGGCCGATACACATGGACGGCGTTCGACTTCACGGTGTACCACTCTCAGGGTTCGCAGGAAAGTTTTGCGGGTGTTTCCCGGTGGTTTCTTCTTGGCGGGTATTTTACTGCCGCCGTGTTCACCCAAACGCTTCACGTATCTTTGAACTAGGCGGACACGATTCTAGGACCAAAGTACGTATGGAAATAGTTCGTATGCATAAAGTTCGTACGCAATGGTTCGTAAGCAAATGTTCGTAAGGGATAAAGTTCGTTTGAAAATAGTACGTCCGCAAAAGTTCGTACGCTAAAGTTCGTATACAGATGTTCGTATGGTATAAAGTACGTATGCAAAATATTCGTAATGACAAAAGTTCGTCGGGACAAAAGTTCGTATAGAAAAAAAATCATATGCAATTATTCGTACGCAAATGTTCGTCAGGAATAAAATTCTTCTGGGTAAAGTAGTACGTACGGAAAAGTTCGTTAGCATATTTGTATGGTAATAAGTCGCTATTCCCACACGAAGTTTTTCAATACGAACTTTTGTCCGTAACTCATGAAAAATGGGGGGGGTGTCGCTGAGAGCCGACCCTGCCGACAACCACCATCACCACCGCCACCGCCCACCTCGCCTCCGCCACCGACTAGGGATGGGTAAGTACCGTTAATTTGAGTACCCGTAGTACCGGTACCGAAAACTCAGGTACCGTTAGTACCGGTACCGGTACCCGAAGGAGTATTTTTTTTTTTTTTATCTCTATGACTTCTGATGAAATTCCCAAATAAATTTCCTGTAAAGAAAACTCTCTCTCTCTCTCTCTCTCTCTCTCTCTCTCTCTCTCTCTCTCTCTCTATGAATGATGTGAATATTTATTTTTTCGATAAAAAAGTAGCATGTATATATTAAGTTATTATGGATGTACTCGATCATAGTCTAATAACAATAACAATATTTATGAGCAAACTAAAAAAGGAAAAAGAATCGGACATGAAGAATTATCCAGTAACTCCAATAAATAGATCAAATAATAAAATAATGGAAACGGGAGCTGTGATGGAAACGGAAAGCAGGACAAAATGGTGGGAACTTGGGGGGACGGTCAGCGAGGCAGTGACTCAGCGTCTCCATACAGGGCCCATACCGCGTGATACCACATTGAGGCGGGCGGGCGAGCGCCGAGCGTCACTAAGAACCAGACGGTACCGGTGCTAGCGGCAATGCGCAGTGCCGAGTGATCATGACGCTTCCCGGCACCCAAGTGATCATGAGGCTTCGCGGTACCAGGTACCGGTACCGGGTACTGCGAGGAATCGATTTCTCGCGGTACCCGGTACCGGTACCTGGTTCCGCGAAGCCTCATGATCACTTCGGTGCTGGGAAGCGTCATGATCACTTGGGTGCCGGGAAGCGTCATGATCACTCGGCACTGCGCATTGCCGTTAGTACCGGTACCGTCTGGATCTTAGTGACGCTCGGCGCTCGCCCGCCCGCCTCAATGTGGCATCAAGCGGTATGGGCCCTGTATGGAGACGCTGAGTCACTGTTTCGCTGACCGTCCCCCCAAGTTCCCACCATTTTGTCCTGCTTTCCGTTTCCATCACAGCTCCCGTTTCCATTACTTTTATTATTTGATTTATTTATTGGAGTTACTGGATAATTCTTCATGTCCGATTCTTTTTCTTTTTTAGGTTACTAATAATTTTTTTTTTATTGTTATTAGACTATGATCGAATACCCATATCACTGAGATATCCACTCACTGAGTGGTGATCTCTCTCTCTCTCTCTCTCTCTCTCTCTCTCTCTCTCTCTCTGAATGAAGTGAATATTTATTTTTTCGATAAAAAAATAGCATGTATAGTTATTATGGATGTACTCGATCATAGTCTAATAACAATAAAAATATTTAGTAGCAACCTAAAAAATAATCGGACATGAAGAATTATCAATAAATCCAATAAATAAATCCGATCAATCTGGTACCGGTACCGTACCGTTTAGCTGGTACCGGTACCTGCCCACCCCTACCACCGACAACCAACATGATAACCTTGCACTCTGCCGCCGCCGCCTTCCCGGTAACGCAAAATAATACACATTGACCACACAGACATGATGAGCCACTGCCTCCAGGAATTATTTCAAGAATAAAGATCTTGTCGCCCAGTACCCTAAAAAGTTTCTTACTGGACGACTATTTTTCACCACTGGGAGACCTTTTGGTCGCTCAGTTATATTAAAAATGCACACACACACAAACACATCTCTCTCTCTCTCTCTCTCTCTCTCTCTCTCTCTATATATATATATATATATATATATATATATATATATATATATATATATATATATATATATATATATATATATATATATATATATATATACATACACACACACACACACATACATATAGCTATATACGAACCATTTCCATACGTACTTTGGTCCTAGAATCAAACGAACTTTATCCTACGAATTATTGCCATACGAAGTTTTTTTTCTATACCATACAAACTTTATCTCTGAAGAATATTTGGGTACGAACAGTTGCGTACGAACATTTGCATACGAACTTTTTTCATACGAACTTTTACGTGTACGAACATTTTTCTAACGAACTTTTGCACGACTAACATTTAACTTTACGATTTTTTTCCATTACGATTTTTTTCCATTACGAAATTTTGGCATGACGAACTTTATACACTACGTACTTTATCCTGACGTACTTTAGGCAAACGAACTTTTTCCTACGAATTATTGCCATACGAAATTTTTCTATACGAACTTTTGTCCGGAACCTGGCGGACACTGACGCCCGTCTGGTCAGAGATAGCCCGTGTGGAGTATCCAGCCTGGTGGAAAGCTGAGATGGCTGCGACATCATCCCGTGACAAGATCTGGTAGCGCACCATTGTCCAGGAAAACAGCTAAACAGCAGAGTAACTGCAAGCCAGTCCGCAAGGGTGGTAGGGATAGGCAAGTACCGTTAATTTGAGTACCAGTAGTACCGGTACCGAAAACTCAGGTACCGTTAGTACCGGTACCGGTACCGGTACCCGAAGGAGTATTATTTTATCTTAATGACTTCTGATGAAATTCCCAAATAAATTTCCTGTAAATAAAACTCTCTCTCTCTCTCTCTCTGAACGAAGTGAATATTTATTTTTTCGATAAAAAAATAGCATGTATAGTTATTATGGATGTTCTCGATCATAGTCTAATAACAATAACAATATTTATTAGCAACCTAAAAAAGAAAAAGAATCGGACATCAAGAATTATCCAGTAACTCCAATAAGTAAATAAAATAATAAAGTAATGGAGACAGGAGCTGTGATGGAAACAAAGAGCAGGACAAAATGGTGGGAACTTGGGGAGACGGTCAGCGAGGCAGTGACTCAGCGTCTCCACACAGGGTCCATACCGCGTGATACCACATGGAGGCGGGCGAGCGCCGAGCGTCACTAAAGCCCCAAATACACTGCCGAATGTACTAGCGGCAATGCTCAGTGCCGAGTGATCATGAGGCTTCCCGGCACCCGAGTGATCATGAGGCTTCGTGGCACCAGGTACCGGTACCGGGTGCCGCGAAGAATCGTGATCACTCGGCACTGAACATTGCCGCTAGTACCGGTACCGTTTGGATCTAAGTGACGCTCGGCGCTAGCCCGCCTCCATGTGGTATCACGCGGTATGGGCCCTGTGTGGAGACGCTGAGTCACTGCCTCGCTGACCGTCTCCCCAAGTTCCCACCATTTTGTCCTGATTTCCGTTTCCATCACAGCTCCCGTTTCCATTATTTTATTATTTTATTTATTTATTGGAGTTACTGGATAATTCTTGATGTCCTATTCTTTTTTGTTTTTTAGGTTGCTAATAAATATTGTTATTGTTATTAAATTATGATCGAGTACCCATATCACCGAGATATCCACTCACTGAGGGGTGATCTCTCTCTCTCTCTCTCTCTCTCTCTGAATGAAGTGAATATTTATTTTTTCGAAAAAAAAAATAGCATGTATAGTTATTATGGATGTACTCGATCATAATCTAATAACAATAACAATATTTATTAGCAACCTAAAAAAAAAATCGGACATGAAGAATTATCAATAAATCCAATAAATAGATCCGAGCAATCTGGTACCGGTACCTGCCCACCCCTAGAGGGTGGCGCGGGAAGCCAGCAACAAAGTGGTCCCCAGTCAGAGTGATTGACAGGTGCCTGTCACTTCTTCCCGCCGTTGCAAGCTGCCCAACACCCAAGCTGAGATGCCAGATGTGTAATAATTTAATTTAAAGCACCCGATACCCACCAAGGAAAGGCGCGCATTTTGATCTTTCAAACGGATACCGTGGTCTCCGGCGACAATGTTTATGACGAGCACTGTATATATATATATATATATATATATATATATATATATATATATATATATATATATATATATATATATATATCAGAGCTGGGCACTTCCGATCATCAATCCGATCGTCCGATCTTCCGATCTGATCGGAACAGCAATTGGCGATCGGAATGCAAAGATTAGATCATCTTTGTAAAAGGTAATCGGACTGTGGAGATCGGAACTTCACAAACTAACTTCCGATCACCGATCACAGTAAAGAAAGTGGTCAACGTTGTCATGGCGACAAGTGACTGCGGACTTATTACAATTATTTTTATACACGTTGCTAAATAGTTACTTCAAATAAGCGTCTTTATTTATAAAACTTAGCGATATTTATTGATCGTTAATTTATTTAATCCTGGTAAGGTATCGTGAACGAGACGCGCAGGCGCAAAGTCGCTTTGTTTGCTTGGCGGGACTTGTTACACGACGCCATGACAGTGTGGTGTGGGCTGCAGCAGGATCAAAGGACACAGGGTCTACCAGCGCGCAGAAAATGACGTCATCAGTTGGAGGGAGGAGAGATGAAATAGAAAACGAAGTATTCACGTCGAACGGTAACGCAAATAAAATCGAAAGTATTTACGTCGAGCGGTAATGTAAATAGAATCTAAACAGGCTTTCATTGTCTTTGTCTTTGATTGACAAATATCGTATCTTCTATAGGTTTCTGTAGTGAATTTAACACACAAACAAATTACGTAAACACATCTTTAGGTAATATTTCTTGCTTATACACACTATAATTCACTTGATTGTCTATATATGCTTATTCTAGACACAGTATAAATATACAAAACATGCTAAATACCTTTTTGGCCACAATGGGAGAGCCTAAACATCAAATCTAAAAATAATGAATGCACGTCCCTTCGTTATGGCTCACAGTAGTAAGCGTGGGATTGCCTTTGTAACGGCTCACATCTTGCTGTGTAATAATAATACGTACAATGAAAACTATAAGCTTACATTCTAGACCTCTTCCTTACCTCAAACCCTTCTGCTTATTCTGTCAAACTGTTCTCTCCGTTGGGCTCCTCCGATCACAATCTTATTTCTGCATCCTGTCCTATCGCTCCTGTACATCCTCTGGACCCACCGAAGAGGCGATGCTTCTGGCATTTTGCTTCAGCTCGGTGGGACGACCTGAGGATGTACTTTTCCGATTTCCCGTGGAATGATTATTGCTTCCAGGATAGAGACCCCTCTGTGTGTGCTCAGCGCATCAAAGAGGTGATTGTCTCTGGAATGGAGGCATACATTCCTCGTTCTTTCTCTACTCCTCACGCTAAAAAGCCTTGGTTTAATCACGCTTGTTCTCGTGCTGTCAATGATAGAGAGGTAGCTCACAAAAGATACCAGAGCCTTCAAACTAATGCTAATTATGAACTTTACATTTCTGCCCGAAATCGTGCCAAATCTATTCTCCGACTAACCAAAAATTATTTCATTAATAGAAAATGTCAAAACCTTGCTTTCTAACTCTTCCCGTGACTTCTGGCATCTAGCCAAAACATCTCCTCCAACTTCACTTCTTCATCTTTCCTCCACTCTCAGTCCTGACGGCAACACTGCCGTCTCATCTATCTCTAAGGCTGAACTCTTCTCTCAAACTTTTTCTAAAAACTCCACTCTGGACGATTCTGGGCATATTCCTCCTACTCATCCCCCCTCTGACTCCTTTATGCCTGTTATAAAGATTCTTCAAAATGATGTTTTCTATGCCCTCTCTGGCCTCAATCCTCAGAAGGCTTATGGACCTGATGGAGTGCCTCCTATTGTCCTTAAAACTGTGCCTCCGTGCTGTCACCCTGCCTGGTCAAACTCTTTCGCCTCTGCCTGTCAACATCTACCTTCCTTCTTGCTGGAAGTATGCCTTCACACAGCCTGTACCTAAGAAGGGTGACCGCTCCAATCCCTCAAACTACCGTCCTATTGCTTTACTTTCTTGTCTATCTAAAGCTTTTGAATCAATCCTTAACCGTAAGATTCAAAAGCACCTTTCCACTTCTGACCTTCTATCTGATCGCCAGAATTGGTTCCGCAAGGGCGTTCTACTGGTGATCTCCAGCCTTCTTAACTGACTCTTGGTCATCCTCTCTTAGCCGTTTCGGTGAAACTTTTGCTATTGCGCTGGACATATCAAAAGCTTTTGATAGGGTCTGGCACAAATCTTTGCTTTCTAAACTACCCTCCTACGGTTTCTATCTCTCTGTACCTTTATCTCCAGTTTCCTTTCTGACCGTTCTATTTCTGCCGTGTTAGACGGTCACTGTTCTTCCCTAAATCTATTAACAGTGGTGTCCCACAGGTTCTGTCCTATCTCCCACTCTTTTTCTGTTGTTCATTGATGATCTTCTTTCCAAAACGAACTGTCCTATCCATTCCTACGCCGATGATTCCACTCTGTATTATTCAACTTCTTTTAATAGAAGACCCACCCTTCTGGAACTTAACGACTCAAGGCTGGAGGCTGCAGAACGCTTAGCCTCAGACCTTACTATTATTTCCGATTGGGGCAAGAACAACCTGGTGTCCTTCAACGCCTCAAAAACACAGTTTCTCCACCTATCCACTCGACACAATCTTCCAAACAACTATCCCCTATTCTTTGACAACACCCAGCTATCACCTTCCTCAACACTAAACATCCTCGGTCTATCCTTAACTCAAAATCTCAACTGGAAACTTCATATCTCATCTCTTACTAAATCAGCTTCCTCGAGGCTGGGCGTTCTGTACCGTCTCCGCCAGTTCTTCCCCTGCACAGTTGCTGTCCATATACAGGGGCCTTGTCCCTCGTATGGAGTATGCATCTCATGTGTGGGGGCTCCACTCACAGCTCTTCTGGACAGAGTGGAGGCAAAGGCTCTTCGTCTCATCAGCTCTCCTCCTCATACTGATAGTCTTCTACCTCTTAAATTCCGCCGCAATGTTGCCTCTCTTTCTATCTTCTATCGATATTTCCACGCTGACTGCTCTTCTGAACTTGCTAACTGCATGCCTCCCCTCCGCGGCCCCTGCTGCACTCGACTTTCTACTCATGCTCATCCCTATACTGTCCAAACCCCGTATGTAAGAGTTAACCAGCATCTTCACTCTTTCATCCCTCACGCTGGTAAACTCTGGAACAATCTTCCTTCATCTGTATTTCCTCCTGCCTACGACTTGAACTCTGTCAAGAGGAGGGTATCAGGACCCCTCTCCTCGAAACTGACTTATCTTTCGGCCACCTCTTTGATTCTTTTAGGAGCAGCGAGTAGCGGGCTTTTTTATTAATGTTTACTTTTGTGCCCTTGAGCTGTCTCCTTTGCTGTAAAAAAAAAAAAAAAAAAATCCTCTCTAATGAGCATGATGCTACTCGATCCTCTTACAATAGGATTCAATAATTTATCCTGTATACATAAATAAAATAAGACATTATAGAAAAAAGATTCCTTCAAAGGTACACTTGCCTATATCTACTTACTTACATTCCTTAAAAAAATACATACATAAGAAAATAAGGAATCTGCAAGAGGCCAGTTGACCTACACGTGGTAGTTCCTGAAAAACTATAAACTTCAAAATCTATATCCATCCATAAATATACTGAGTGGCCCGACCCTTCGTATATTTTCCGCATGTGGCCCTCTGTTAAAAAAAGTTTGGACACCCCTGACCTAGACAGACTAAGGTGCTTTCTCTAGAGCGTTAAATAGCCTACTTACAGACTTGCAGACAGATACTGAACAACTGCAAGGCATTGTGATTTGACAAGAACAAACAACCCATATACCACCGCTTCTGGCTGGCTACTGAGGCGTAAATCATAGCTGAACCCACCAACTCTCCGCCTAATAACGTCATGCGCCAGTTGATTCAAAATTTGACGCGCTCTCCGGAAGACCCAGTGTCCTTTGATCCTGGTGTGCAGTATTGGGCTTCCGCTCACTCCAGTACCCTAGTAGCCTGCCCCAGTTGTCAGTTATGCATTTTCTGCTGCAGTGTTAACACCCGCTAATGGCGGCAGCGTCAGTTACTTTTCGGGAAACCAACAAGATCTGTAAAAGGGGGGCTTTGCCCTGCCTGACCCCCCACCTTCTTAACCGGGGGGAGGGCATTGCCTTCTCTCGATCCCCCCACCCACCCGTCGGGTTCCCCCCGCAACAAGAGGAAGAGAAGGAAGGAGGTCTCGCGAGACAGCGCAACATGCCGCCCAGACCACGGCACCAAACTAACACCCATACCCCTCCCATCCAAAAACTTATCTAACCTCTTCTTGAATGTATCTATCATGTTGGCGCTCACCACAAGACTTCTACGTCTGTTAAACTCATCCACCACTGTTGGTAAACCAATTCTTGCCTATGTCTTTGTTGAACCTGAAGTTATCCAACTTAAGCCCATTGCTACGTGTCCTACCCGGAGTGGTGTCATCTGCCATCCACGTATCCTAAGACATCCCATACAATCTGCGCATGCGCGGGATTTGTTTACAAACAAAGGGTGGATGAATTGCGACACGGTACCGTGTCTTTATCAACTGCCTATCGCGATATGTCCCACCTGAGTTTTTATTTTTTATTTTTTTAAAGTAAATGTTGACGTATGTTTTGAATTTGAACATTGCTTGAAATATGAAAATTTCTTCCTGCACCCTTTGTATGTCGGTAAATGAGGTAAATGAGGTATGTCGATAAATGTGATAAATGAGATAATCTGCTCCCCTTGTATGTCGGTAAATGTGATAAATGAGATAACCTACACCCCTTGTATGTCGATATATGTGATAAATGAGATAACCTACACCCCTTGTATGTCGGTAAATGTAATAAATGAGATAACCTGCACCCCTTGTATGTCGGTAAATGTGATAAATGGGATAATCTGCACCCCTTGTACGTCGGTAAATGTGATAAATGAGATAACCTGAACCCCTTGTATGTCGGTAAATGTGATAAATGGGATAATCTGCACCCCTTGTATGTCGCTATATGTGATAAATGAGATAACCTGCACCCCTTGTATGTCGGTATATGTGATAAATGAGATAACCTGCACCCCTTGTATGTCGGTAAATGTGATAAATGAGATAACCTACATCCCTTGTATGTCGGTAAATGTGATAAATGAGATAACCTACACCCCTTGTATGTCGGTAAATGTGATAAATGAGATAATCTACACCCCTTGTACGTCCGTAAATGTGATAAATGAGATAACCTGCACACCTTATATGTCGGTAAATGTGATAAATGAGATAACCTGCACCCCTTGTACGTCGGTAAATGTGATAAATGAGATAACCTGAACCCCTTGTATGTCGGTAAATGTGATCAATAAGATAACCTACACCCCTTATAAGTCAGTAAATGTGATAACTGAGATAACCTGCACCCCTTGTATCTCGGTAAATGTGATAAATGAGGTACCCTACACCCCTTGTATGTCGGTAAATGTGATAAATGAGGTACCCTACATCCCTTGTATGTCGGTAAATGTGATAAATGAAGTACCCTACACCCCTTGTATGTCGGTAAATGTGATAAATGTTGTAACTTTTTTTTGTTTACATCTCAGCCTATAGCGCCGGAAGGCTTTCTTCAATGGCCTGGTAGTCGGCCCAAGCCCGTCATGGCGCAGGCAATTTTTATAGTGGCGCTAGTTATGTTTGACTCATGCTGCCCCCTGGAACTCATTTTTGATTCGCTTGTACGGTTTCTTCTAGAATCCGGGATGATAGGTGGTCTTCTGGACGGCCTGTGGGTAGTCTTAAGCCACTCGGCGGTGACTAAAAAATCCCAGGTGGTAGCGTGGGGATTCGAATCGACATTGTCCATGGCGTGATGAATGCTGGCCCCGCACGCTAATCACTCATCCACCGCCAACACTTGTATGTCAGTAAATGTGAAAAATGAGATAACCTTAACCCCTTGTATGTTGGTAAATGTGACAAATGAGGTAACCTGAAACCTTGTATGTCAGTAAATGTGATAAATGAGATAACCTGCACCCCTTGTATGTCGGTAAATGTGATAAATCAGATAACCTACACCCCTTGTATGTCGGTAAATGTGATAAATGAGATAACCTACACCCCTTGTATGTCAGTATATGTGATAAATGAGATAACCTACACTCCCTTCTGATTGATGGTCATGTTTCTCGGATTCTCTCCATTTAATGGTAGACTATCTGAATTATGGGGCCATGTCATTCTTGAATTTGGCCATTTTCCAATAAAAGCTTCCATACTGTCTTGCCGCCATCTTGCCTGGACAAACTACGATATCAACACTGTGTTTGTAAACATTGGGTTCCGCGCATGCGCAGATCAGGATGAGATGTCTTAGGATACATGGATGGCAGATGACACAACACCGGCATACTTCAAATCAAAACCTTATTGCTTATGTTCTTCTTGTAACTAATTTATTTATGGACCAATATCTTTTATTCAGAAAGCTATTTAATCAGAAATGATAGGAGATTAATGATCACTATCGCTCGTTTTTTATAGAATAGTAAAA
>NC_066520.1:1832135-1844635 GCF_024679095.1 Eriocheir sinensis
GGGCAGTTTAAAAGAAGACTTGTGCCAGACTCTATCGAAGGCTTTCGATATGTCTAGCACAACAGAGAAAGTTTCACCGAAATGGCTAAGAGAGGATGACCAAGAATCAGTTAAGAGAGCAAGAAGATCGCCAGTAGAACGCCCCTTGCGGAACCCATACTGGCGATCAGATAGAAGCTAGAGTGAAAGGCGCTTTTGAATCTATCGGTTAAGGATTGATTCAAAAGCTTTAGATAGACAGGAAAGTAAAGCTATAGGGGGGTACTTTGATGGATTGGAACGGTCACCCTTCTTAGACACAGGCAGTACAAAGGCATACTTCCAGCAGGAAGGAAAGGTAGATGTTGATAGGCAGAGACGAAAGAGTTTGACCAGGTAGGGTGTCAGCACGGAAGCACAGTTTTTAAGGACAATAGGAGGCACTCCATCAGGTCCATAAGCCTTCTGAGAGTTGAGGCCAGAGAGGGCATAGAAAACATCATTTGGAAGAATCTTAATAACAATCATAAAGGAATCAGAGGAGGGATGAGTAGGAGGAATATGCCCAGACTCGTCCAGAGTGGAGTTGTTAAAGAAAGTTTGAGCGAAGAGTTCAGCCTTAGAGATAGATAAGACGGCAGTGGTGCCGTCAGGGTTAAGGAGAGGAGGGAAAGAAGAAGTTAAATTGGCGGATATATTTTTTGACTAGATGCCAGAAGTTCCTGTAAGAATTAGAAAAAGGAAGATTTTGGCATTTTCTATTAATGAAGGAGTTATTGGTGAGTCGGAGAATAGATTTGGCACGATTCCGGGCAGAGAGGTAAAGATCATGGTTAGCGGGAGTTCGAAGGCTCTTGTACCTTTTGTGAGGTGCCTCTCTATCTATGACAGCACGAGAACAAGCTTGATTAAACCAAGGCTTTGTAGCATGAGAAGTAGAGAAAGTACGTGGTATGTACGCCTCCATTCCAGAGACAATCACCTCTGTGATGCGCTGGGCACACACAGAGGGTCTCTCCTGAAAGCAGTAATCATTCCACGGAATGGAAAAGCACATCCTCAGGTCGTCCCACCGAGCTGAAGCAAATGCCAGAAGCATCGCCTCTTCGGTGGGTCCAGAGGATGTACAGGAGCGATAGGACAGAATACAAAAATAAGGTTGTGATCGGAGGAGCCCAACGGAGAGAACAGTTTGACAGAGTAAGCAGAAGGGTTAGAGGTAGGGAAGAGGTCTAGGTCTAGTATGTTGGGCCTGTCTCCAAGACGGTCGGGAATACGTATAGGGTGCTGAACTAACTGCTCTCGATCGTTGAGGAGAGCAAAGTTGTAGGGTTGTTCACCAGGCTGGTCGGTAAAAAAGGATGAAAGCCAAAGCTGGTAGTGAACATTGAAATCTCCCAATATGGAGATTTCAGCGAATGGAGAGTGGGTCAAGATGTGCTCCACTTTAGAGTTCAAATAGGCAAAAAAATTTACATAGTTAGTAGAGCTAGGTGAGAAATAAACAGCACAGATGTATTTAGTAATAGAATGACAAAGAAGTCTTAGCCAGATGGTGGAAAATTCAGAAGAGTCAAGGTCGTGGGCACGAGAGCAAGTGATGTCGTTGCACACGTAGGCGCAACATCCAGCTTTGGATTGAAATTTATGATAGAGATAGTAGGAGGGAACAGAGTAAAGATTGCTGTCAGTAGCCTCAGAAACCTGTGTTTCGGTGTGGAAGAGAAGGTGAGGTTTAGCAGAGGAGAGATGGTGCTCCACAGAATGAAAATTAGAGCGAAGACCGCGAATGTTGCAGAAATTGACAAGAAAGAGGTTCGAGGAGTTATCAAGACACCTCTCAAGTCGGCACTGGAAGGGGAGTCCTCCCTGGGGGAATTTGTGGTTCCCCCACCTGGCGGGGACTCCGAGCCTCTACTATGGAACGCCATTTTTAATTCTGAAATTTGGGAAAAGGTGTATGTTGTGTGAATGTAGTGTGGTGAGGAAAGAGAGGATCTGTCTTTAGAGAGCATGCTGAACTACTGTCTGGTGTTGAGGAGACAATAGGAACCGGTTAGTGAGGACATGGTAGGGTCTTTGGAGGGCTTCAGCACCCTCCTCACTTCCCATATATACCTAACTGGAGAAGCTTGCTCGTTTCGGTAGGTGTCCTCCTACCTAATAAAAACAATAATAATAATAATAATAATAATAATAATAATAATAATAATAAGAAGAAGAAGAAGAAGAAGAAGAAGAAGAAGAAGAAGAATAACAATCATCATCATCATCATCATCATCATCATAATAATAATAATAATAATAATAATAATAATAATAATAATAATAATAAAAAAAACAACAATAATAACAATCATCATCATCATCATCATCATTATCATCATCATCATCATCATAATAATAATAATAATAATAAAATAATGACAATAATAATTAAACTTTACATCACAAGCACGAGCACACACACACACACACACACACACACACACACACACACACACACACACACACACGAGAGACTGGACATAACCTCAGACCGACACGCGATACCCATTCACTGCTTGATGGAGAATCAGCCTCCACTCTAACCACAATTTCATCGTGGGAAATCTCGGTTATAGGCCCAGGATGCTAACCACTGCACTACGGAGATCACGGTGCAGATAGACAACTGACGAAACGGGCGACAGTCACTCCCGGAGGAGTACATACGGGGGGCGAGGGTGTGCTGCAAGCATGTCAGAGACGCTTTCGTGTTCTCACTCTCCGTTTCTCTATTGTTTTATTACCGCAAGTGAGTAGTTCAGCATTCTCTCTAAAGACAAATTCCCTTACTTTCTACACCAAAGTAAATACATGCGACGCACACACAGTTTCCTCAACTTTCATAGATATATCATAAAAAAGTTACACAAAAATGCCTCGGAGCCACCATCTGAGGAGGGGACCATAAAATTAATGTCATACAAAAAGACAGGGTGCACAAGTGACTTAAAGATTCGAATCTTTCTCCACCTGCATAAATATCGACAATGCGGTGGCGGTGGCGGTGGCCGAGTGGTCAGTGTGCTGGCGACCTGGGACCTAGGTTCGAGTCCCACCGATGCACGTTGACAATTGGGTCCTTCACTTAACTGACCTGCCATCTGGTGGCCCTGCTGGAGCCTCTGCCAGAGCCAAGCGCTGCGGCGTTCTGGGGTCCAGCGAGGCTTAATTGACATTTATCTGTACCAAACTAGCAAAATATCAGAGTTGTAATGGTCACTATCATGTTTACATAAAAAAATCCGAGTGCTGTACATTATTCATGTCGTTATAATGATTATTGTTTGCAAAATAAGAGCATTCATCGAGATATCTTGCAAAACCCAATCCCGTGGTTAATAGGCATGCATCAGTGCGGCCTCTTGGCAGGTATTTCCTTCGTGCACAGAAGTCAAACAAGTCCGGCATGGTGTCATGGTCTCAAGATCGTATGGTAGTGGTGGAAGGTAGAGTTGAAAATTTTGCCACTCAACATTCCACCGGCTGGCACGCCGCTACCTCACACACGATGCATCCTCTGTCCCTCCAATCAGAGCGTGGGAGGTCTTGGTCTTGGTTCGGGAGGTTGTTTACATTGCTGTTAAACATATCGTACGCTGCCGGCAGCAAGTATTATACTTATTTTTTTTCTTTATTTAAATCGTAATACATATATCTTTAGCATCTTATTACATTCACTATATGGAACTTTAAAGGAACAATATAGAGCATGTGACGATTGTTTATGTGGGAAAAAATATATTTAAATTTCCTATTTCTTGTATTTCCTCACTTCTTTAATACCACTAGTAAGTCAAATGTTTCTATACCGTAGCTATGAGAAAAATATGGGATTTCTAAATAATAGCAAAAAAATAGTAAGAAAAATTATTTGAACGTACGCCGCATGCATATTAATTTTTGGTGGTTCCGCCAGGGCCACTAGATGGCAGGTGTGTTCAGCAAAGGACCCAATTTTCAACAATCGCCGAATAGCAAAAGATTACCCACATTATACCCAGATCCTCGGTCAACCCTAACTTCAGTGACTCAGGTCAAAAGGAGTATCGAGAGGCAGCATTGGCCAAGCAAGAGTAATACATCACGGCAGCCACTGTAAATAAAACTCGTCTGCACCACTAACGAGCTGGGGTCGTCCAAAAGACCCCTCAAGAAAGCCTACTGGCGCTATAGGTAGCATTTATTTAAATATATGTATATGTATATGTATCAGCTTCCTCGAGGTTGGGCGTTCTGTATCGTCTCCGCCAGTTCTTCTCCCCGGCACAGATGCTTTCCATATATAAGGGCCTCTTCCGCCCTCGTATGGAGTATGCTTCAAGTGTGGGGGGCTCCACTCACAGCTCTCCTGGACAGAGTGGAGTCTAAGGCTCTTCGTCTCATCAGCTCTCCTCCTCTTACTGATAGTCTTTTACCTCTTAAATTCCGCCGCCATGTTGCCTCTCTTTCTATCTTCTATCGATATTTTCACGCTGACTGCTCATCTGAACTTGCTAACTGCATGCCTCCACCCCTCCCGCGGCCCCGCTGCACTCGACTTTCCACTCTAGCTTATCCCTATACTGTCCAAACCCCTTTTTTTATTTTTTTTTTTATTTTTTACGTTGTTGCCTATTGCGCCGGTAGGCATCTTCCCAGTGGGGCTTGATGATCGGCCCAAGGCTTCTTCCAGGTGGGGCCTGATGGTCGGCCCAGCCCGTTCTGGCGCAGGCGAGTGTTTATAGTGACGCCATCTTGCATTGGCTCATGCTGCCCCCCGGAACTCGTTCTTGATTCGCTTGGACGGCTTCCTCTAGAGTCCGGGTTGATGGGTGGTCTTCAGGACAGCATGTGGGTAGTTTTAAGCCACTCGGCGGTGACTGAAAAATCCGAGTGGTAGCGTGAGGATTCGAACCCGCGTCGTCCATCACGCGGCGAATGTTGGTCCAGTACGCTACCAGTTCGGCCACCGCCTACCCTTATGCAAGAGTTAACCAGCATTTTCACTCTTTCATCCCTTACACTGGTAAACTCTGGAACAACCCTCTCCACCCGAAATTGGCCTCTCTTTTGGCCACTCTTTACTTTTGTCTCTTGTGGGAGCGGCAAGCAGCTGGCTTTTTATTTCTACACTCTTTTTGTTGCCCTTGAGCTGTCTCCTCTGTTGTAATATATATATATATATATATATATATATATATATAAATCTATATATATATATATATATATATATATTTTTTTTTTTTTTTTTTTTTACGTCGCGGCCGATTGCGCCTGTAGGTTTCTTCCCGGTGGGTCCTGAATGTCTCGAGAGACTTCCTGTTTAGACCCACCATTGTGAAACATTTGATGACCTCGACGTCCTCACCCCATGCATGAACAGACTGAACTGTGTCATCCATCAAGCCTTCAAACGACGTGACCTTGGTTTTAACCCAGGAAACCTTCAGACCCTGTGACTTCGCTTCCTCAAGAAGTACCTCGAGTCATCACCAGGACCTCCAGCTGTTCCGCGAAGTGTATATATGATTCATCAGCAAAATAAAATCAGTGACCATGATGTTGCCAAGAGATGCTCCAACAACTTTGATCAATACCCCGTCAGTGCAAGTGGTGAAAATGATGGAGCAAAGACGGACCCCTGCCTCACTCCTAAATTAACAGGAAGAAACCGGAAATGCCTCCCCGACACTTCACAGCACTCTCAGTCTCAGAGTAAGGGCCAGTCATCGGGTCGTTAATCGTTGGAGGAATCCCACGAATCAGCAGAATATCCCCGAGTGCCTCACGATGCCTGTTTGAGATTTACATAGGCTGTGAGTAGCCCCTGTCGAAACTTTCATTGGCGATCCACATGAAGTGCTGGGATCCGGTCCAGTGTTGGTTTGCCGGGCGTATATCCGGATTTCTAAGGTCGAACTCGCATCAGCAGCAGATGAGCGAACACTTTGTTCGGCCCACTGAGCAGTGTAATACCTCTGTGTTGTTGCAGATAGGGACAACCATCTTTCATTTCCAGTCAGGAGAAATGTCATCGAAATGCCACACAGCAGATAACACTCCATGCAACCCACGGATCATAACTTCATTCCGGCTTTTAGCATCTCCGCATTGATGTTATAGTTCCCACCTGCCTTCCATCCTTCAACTTTCACAGCCTTTCTCACCTTCGTAAATAGGGTTGAATCTCGCCGTTTGGTAGATCAGCAACCGCTATCTGTAAATAGCCAAAGGGAGCTGTCGGTTGAGAGGCCTGCCCATGTATACCTGATTAAAGTACTCGGCCCAACGATCCCGGTACCCCTCCGCATCTGATACTGTCTGCTCATTAGCCGTTCGAATAGTACCCGTCTGAAGTGTGAAGTAAAGCGAAGCTTCTCCAGAACTAGGAAAGTAGGTCTAAGGTCGTTTGAATTGAGACAACCCTCAACAATACCTCTGACATACCTCTCCATATCCCTTCTGAGAATAGTTCTAGTCCTTCGTGACGGACTCTTGTATCGGTCCGAAACTTCAGCCAGCCTCAGAGCATTATATTCTCCAGTGTCTCCCGCAAGGCAACTCCACTCCTAGACCTTGACACTCTCCAGTGCACTATTCAGCACCTTTGAAAGCTTCACATTTAAAGGTACCCAACGAGTGCTCTCCAGAGTACCAAGCACCTCAAATCGATTTCACATTTCTTCTGCACACTCCTGAGCACAAACACGGCCCTTCATTTTCGATGTAACTCCGGAAAGCTGCATTTTGAGATTTTTCTTCGACCAGATGCGTATCTTTGTGTTGCAACAACAAGTCTGTGGCTGGTTGCTAAGAACTCAGCACAGTTCTGAGGGATCATCCAATGAGTACTAACGATGATGTGATCGATCTCTTTTGCCACACCGCCAGCACTGGTATGCAAATTTAAGCGAAGAGGCTTGCGTCTCTGGAACCAGGAGCCAGCAATCCTCAACTTTGTACTTTGCAAAATTCAGGAGGAAAGAACTTTACGTTTCTGGTGCTAGAGTCATAGCAGCCAGAGAGCAAAAACTTGAGCCAAACTCTGTCAAAAGATTTGGAGATGTCTACGGTAACAGCAAAAGTCTCACCAAAGAAGTTAAAAGAGGATGGCCAAAAGTCACTTAAGAAAGCAAGATCACCAGTAGCACGCCCCTTGCGGAATCCATACTGGCGATCAAAGAAAAGCTCAAAAGTTGATAGGTGCCCACGAACTTTCCTGTTGAAAAGTACTTCAAAAGCTTTAGAAAGAAAAGAGAGCAAACCTATAGGACGGTAGTTTGAAGGATTAGAGCGGTCACCCTCCTTAGGTACAGGTTGTAACGTAGGCGTACTTCCAGCAGAAATGAAGGATAGATGTTGATAGTCAGAAACGAAAAGGTTTGACCAGGTAAGGTTTCAGCACTTTAGCACATATCTTAAGGAAATTGGAGGTACTCCATCGGGTCCATAAGCCTTCTGAGGGTGGAGGCCAGAGAGGGTACAGAAAACATCAATCTTAAGAATTTTAATAACAGGCATGCGGCTAGCAACACATTTCTCGGGTCCCTTATTCCAGCAAAGACTGGGGGCCTTTCCTTCCTTGGAGAGTTCAGTCGGCAAGTCTGCGTAACAACGACCAAAGCGGCCACCACTATGTTAGGTGGTAGCTACGCATACTCTCCTGCTACCCCTGGAGTTGTATTTATAAGCCCAACAACAAGCCTTCCCCTGTAGGGATCACTGGTGGGTGGGGGCGTGGGAGAGTGAACTTCAAACAAACATCCACTATTTTTAGTAGTCGGGGCGGGAGAACATCCCTACCAAGAACATAACCATGCAGCCTCTTTTCTCGGGAACCGCAAGTGTGGTGCAAACAAGGCACAAGCTCGCCGAACCTTCCCCAGGTTTAACATCCGGTGGACACTCTGTGTATGATTTTATCCCTCTCTCTGTACTTTTATCTCCAAATTCTTTTCAGGCTGTCTTATCTCTGGTGTGGTAGATGGTCACTTTACTACCTCTAAGCCTGTCAACAGTGGTGTTCTGCAGGGTTCTGTTCTATACCCCACTCTTTCTGTTGTTCATTTATGATTTTCTTTCCCAAACAAACTGTTTTATCCACTCCTACGGCGATGACTCAACTCTGTATTACTCAACATCTTACACTACAGGATGCTCCCGACAGGAATGATAGGATTCGAGGCTGGATGCTACAGGACTAATCTCTAACCTTGCTATCATTTTAGAATGGAGTTGAAAGAACTTAATCAATACCACAAAAACTTCATTATCCACTTTTCAACTCGACAGAGCCCAGAAGGATAATTCATTGAGCTCGATCTGCCATCTGGTGGCCCTGCTGGAGCCTCTGCCAGAGCCATACCTGCGGTCAGCTAGGGTCCAGCGAGGCTTAATTGACATTTTCTGTGCCAAACTAGCAACATATCAGGGTTGTAATGGTCACTATCATGTTCACACCAAAAAGTCTGAGTGCCGTACCTTATTCATGTCGTTATAATGAATATTGTTAGCAAAATAAGAGTATTCATCGATATATCCTACAACACTCCATCCATCAATCCATGCATCAATACGGATTCGGGGGTAAATATTTATTTCATGCAAGAAAAGAGAAGTCAAACTAGTCCACCATGGTATCATGCTTTCAATTTCCTATAAGTAGAGGTTGAAAATGTTGAAAATTTTGCCACTCAACATTCCTCCGGCTGGCACTTCCATGCCTGACACACGATGCATTCCTCTGCCTCTCCAATCACGGGAGGTTTTTAACACTGATGTAAAACATATCGTACGCTGCCGGCAGCAAGTACTAAACTTATTTCATATTTCTAATTTAAATCATAATGCATACACCTTTAGCAACTTATAATATTACATTCACTATATTGAACTTTAAAAGAACAACATAATAGCATGTGACGATTGTTTGTGTGAAAAAAACATATATCTTAATTTTCTATTTCTTGCGTTTCCCCGTTTCTTAAATACTACTACTAAGACAAGTGTCTCTATACCGTAGCTATGAGAAAAACATATGATTTCTATATACTAACGAAAAAATTGTAAGTAAAAAAAATATTCGACAAAGTTCGCACTCATAATTGTTTTGGTAATTCCACGAGGGTCACCAGAAGGCAGGTCGAGCTCAGTGAAGGACCCCTTTCTTTGATAACACTCACCTGTCCCATCCTTCTATAACCAACATTCTCATTATATCCTTAACTCAAAATCTCAACTGGAAACTTCATATCTCCTCTTTTGCTAAATCATCTTTCTCGTCGTTAAGGGTTCTGTATTGTCCCCACCAGTTTTTTGAGACTCCCAAATTATATCCATATACAGGGACCTTGTTCGCCTTCGTATAGAGTATGCATCTCATGCGTGGGAGGATTCCACCCACACATCCCTTTTGAACAGACATGTGTCCAAGGCTCTTCGTCTCATCAAATATCCTGCTCTTACTGACAGTATTCTTCCTCTTCAGCCGGCCACAGTTTTGCTTTTCTTTATCTTCTATTGATATTTCATGCTGACTACTCTTCGGAACTTGCTAAGAGCATGTCTCCACCTCCCACACCCCGCAGCAAACGACCTCGTACTCTTGCACATACCTATTCTATCCAAATCCCTATGCAAAGTTGACCAACATCTTCAAGCTTTCATCCCTTTTGCTGGTAAATCTTGAATAAACATCCTTCATCTGCATTGCCTCCTGCCTATGACTTGAGCTCCTTCAAAAGGGGAGTATAAAGACACCGTACCAAACTTAACCCTTGCTTTCTGATCTCTTGTACTAACATATTTTTGCTGGAACAGCACTTAGAGGGGTTTGTTTCCTGTTTCGTTGCCCTTAACTGCTTCCCATTGCTATAAAAGAAAAAAATACGGAGCCCTGTAGTGTGTGTGTGTGTGTGTGTGTGTGTGTGTGTGTGTGTGTGTGTGTGTGTGTAATTCACCATGATCTAATCACTCTCTGAACTCGTGATCTCAGCCAGTACACGCCTCAAATGAGCTTATGAAGCTCTAGTGTCGGATCTCTGAAACCTTTGGAACCTCATACCCACCAACATATCTGAAAGGTGGTACACAGCCCTGACTGACACCCGGTACCCATGTACTGTGGGAAGAAAGGAGAAAATCAAGGGACTCTATATCAGTCACCACTTCCCACGGGAATCGAACCCGGGACATCTCGGTTGTGAGACGAGGTACTTACCGCTGCACTACCAAGCTGTGTGTGTGTGTGTGGGGTGTTGGTGGGAGGGTGCGTTTGGGTGTGGATGGGTGGGTATGGGTGTGGGTGTGGATGGGTGTGGCTGTGGGTAAGTAAATTTGCGTTTGACTTACTCCTGGAGAACCAGTCCCGCTTCTCTTCACGGGTAACCTGATGTCTGTTCCCAAATCCAGCTTTGCAGGATCTCATGGATGACTGACGCCAACGTTGGAGTGTTGATCTCTAGAAGAGGGAAAAATATAATTCATTTACACGATAACAGTACGAACATTTTCTGTTTACCGTTTAACTAGTACAAACATTATATATATATATATATATATATATATATATATATATATATATATATATATATATATATATATATATATATATATATATATATATATATATATATATATTCCCTTCCCTGTATTGTATATACGACAAAATTTTGAAAACGTTACACTACACAGCAATAGTAAAGCTTAAATTAACACATGCAAATTAAGGGCTGCTGTAGTCATGTAGTCCAAGCAGACAACACGTGGGTGTTTGAGGAACGAGCAGGAGAATGAGGGACATGTTTTAATACAGGAATAGCGCGGGCAAGCCTTGACGAGTGTAAACCACAAGATATGGAGATAATTCGGCAGCTTACCAAGATAAATCAGAGAGTGCTGGAGGTAAGATCAGGTGGCCCAAGTGTGGATACAGTTTCTAAGTAATGTGAGTGAGGCATTTTTTTTTCGTTATCTGTTTGAATTGATTTTTTTAATGAATATTTCGTTGCATTGCTGAGTTACATCAAATTCCGAGTTATACAATGCCGATTTATAAGGGCTTCACTGTATATATATATATATATATATATATATATATATATATATATATATATATATATATATATATATATATATATATATATATATATATATATATATATATATGAAATCATCTGATTGTTGCATTTCTGTCAGTTTACGTCGAATGTCTACGAAATTTGCACTTCTGGAGTAGGGCACCAGTACTTTGTTTTCATTCACTTTATTTGAGTTTTAATGTCGACGTGCACTAATTTTTGATCGCAAGAAACAATATGTTTTCCTACCGTAACGTTGTTGCCTAGATTATCTAGACTTACTATAACATGGTCCAGCGTGTTATTTAGTCGAGTTGGTTCAGTAACCATTTGATTTAGGTAATGATACACACACTCAAAAAACTATCGTTACAGTGGGGTCCGACGAATTTCACACTGAGCAACCAGATAATCTCGGCAGGGTTGGTGAGAGTGCGATCGACCATACCACCTCAGCTCTCCTGGAGGAGCAGGACAGGACCCCCGTAAGGGAGGGATAGCGAGGAAGGGAGACACTGAGATACCAGATATCATCATAATATTAACGGAGTGATTTAAGTGCCACTTGTTTGCTTTATATTCACAAATCATAAAACAAGAATGCTATTGTGATATAACCTACGTAATAGCGGTGGGTAGAAGTATTATCCCATGTCAAAGACAAAAACAACCATCAACGCATGACAGATATAGTTCAGTTCATAATGTCCCATCCTGGAACTAATGCTTCCACTGAACGTGTATTTTCTTTCATGAACAAGTTGTGGGCATTTGAAAAAAAAAAAATTTAAATGGCAACGCTAAAAGCATTGCTAGTTAGAAAGATAAAGTTTAAACAGAGTTGCATGGACTTCTACAGGTTGTTTCAATCTACTCCTGGGCTACCCCTCTCTCTTGTGCTGCCTCATTGCGTAATAAAAGTAAGAACTTTGCGCGCTTTTTAAGTTGACGAATAAGGAGTTTGGCTCCGGCGTTTTGAATTGCCGAAATTAGCCGTCTCTGGAGAAGAGTAAGTTATTAAATAGCTTGCATGCAATTTGTCTAACATGTTGGTATAATGGCTCCCCGAGAATTATTAGAGAATTAATATTTTTGGGTGCATTCCTTGATTGTTTCGAGACAAGCGAATACCGTGACTAGAGTAGTTCATGCTATACTAGTGAAACCAATGCCAACGTTATCTTACCATTTGGGTAATAAGTCAAGTTTATAAACCATTATAAATCTATCATAAGAGTTAACTAAGTTTTACATAACCTCCTAGGCTCAGTGGAGCCGTATGTGGCGATCAGTCAGTGGGATTCACTATGATATCCGAATCCTGAGTGACTCATCACCACAAAGTGTTTATCATATTGTCTCCTAAATGGACGAAATTTTTACCCTCCACTTGTGTGTGAGGTGTTAATTAAAGCA
>NC_066520.1:1849635-1885541 GCF_024679095.1 Eriocheir sinensis
CACTACCCACTGAGACACGCAAACACAGCGTGACACTACCCACTGAGACACGCAAACACAGCGTGACACTACCCACTGAGACACGCAACCTGAAAACACAGGCCAAACACAGCGTGACACTACCCACTGAGACATGCAAACACAGCGTGACACTACCCACTGAGACACGCAAACACAGCGTGACACTACCCACTGGATTACTCACTGCCTATCGACGGTACTCCCATCCCTATTCTGCATAACAGCTGGTTCTTGTTTTTCTCCTCTAATAGATGTCTTCCGTGGGTCATTTGAGGTTGTACCTCCCGGCTTCTAAGTGGAGTTTCTGAGGGGTTTTCTTATACTCAAGGAATATTTCAGCTTTTTGGTCTCTCAGGAAGGGCGTCTGATACTCTCTAGAGTTGGTGGAGAACACCTGGTGACAGGTGCCACTGGCGAGGCCTCGAAAGGGTCGCAGAGTTGGGTTAGACGTTTCGGAAAGTGGGAACGAATTGCTGGTTGCTCTCCTCCCTTGCCAGCTCTGCTCTGTGTAACTACGCCGGCCCCGTTCTATGGGACAAAACTTCGAGGACAATAGCTGAAAAGCGCCGGGTTGTGAAAGTCTCTCTCGTGACCGAGGCTCAGGACAAGCGATTGGTCTTTGAGGCGTTTTCAAGACCCTGTGGAAGCGAACTCCCAGTGTTGGAGGCATCTAACACAGCAGTATCTAATTTCCATGCGCAATTTTTATACAGTTCAATTTATGGTCACAATTTAAGTTATTTCAAGCGCTTTCGATATTTGCCCAAACTCTTACCTCGCTTAAATTTCTAACAATGCCTTCGAACCTTAAGTGTGACGTCTGTCCTGGACGATTTGCAGCTCAGTTCTTCCAGCTGAGTAAAACTTGCCGCCTCTGCGTTCAAAGATTACATCTTCAGAAGGCTGTGACTGAATGGAAAGTCAAGCATAACGATCTTGAAAAGAAATTCGTAGCCCTTCAGGAATTTGTTTTAAGTAATGTGGCAGTGACTCCACCATCGATGGTGGAGAGGCCCTCCACCGAGACTGTGCCCTCTCCAGATGACCCTCCTGCTTCACGGGAGGACGTGTTCCCTGCCTCACAGGTTGACTCCCAGCCTGCCTCACAGGCTCACCCCCAGCCTGCCTCACAGGCTAACCCCAGCCTGCCTCACAGGCTAACCCCAGCCTGCCTCACAGGCTCACGCCGAGCCTGCCTCACAGGCTCCTCCCCAGCCTGCCTCACAGGCTAACCCCCAGCCTGCCTCACAGGCTGATCCCCAGCCTGCCTCACAGGCTAACCCCCAGTCTGCTTCACAGGCTAACTCCCAGCCTGCCTCACAGGACAACTTCCAGCCTGCCCAACTTAACGCTTCTCTTCCTGCTTCACAGGATGTCGGGTTCCAACCTGTAAGGAATGGAGCCAAACCGAAGCAGGCAACCAAGGATTTACTGACCCCCACTACCTTCAATAGGTTCCAGGTGCTGGCAGACACCATGGAGGATGAGTTCGAGACTCGCCTAATTGGGGACTCCATGGTGCGTGGCCAGCTGGTTGAGTTCTGTGGTCATTCATCAAACGCCCGCAGAAAACGTTACTGCTATCCAGGTGCCAGTCTGGGCGACATCACCGCAGCGTGCGATGATGTCACGAGAAAGGCCGACCGAAACACCCTCTTTGTCATTCACGCGGGGACAAATGACGTAAAGACAACCTGTTCTGAGGAAATGCTTGAGAGATACCGCCGCATGACCAAGCAGTATAAACGTAAAACGGATGCCAGTAACATCATAATCTCAGGAATCCTCCCGAGGGTCGGTGCCGAATCTAACTTTTACAGTAATGCCTTCAGCACAAACAACAGACTTCAGTCCCTTTGCTCACAAGAAAACGTCCAGTTCGCTAACTCAGAAACAGTTTTACTACGATTCAGACTTGTTCCTTGCTGATGGCACCCACTTAAACCCTGTTGGAGCAGCCCGTTCGGGAGGCTGCTCTGTGACCAAGTGGCTCTTCGAAAGTCAAAAACGCGGAGGCGAGAACACCAGCAGCTTCACCGTAAGGGAGCACTCAACCAGCAAAACCCCCGACTCTAATTACATTAAAGCTTGCTATCTAAACGCTCGTAGCCTACGTAACAAATTTGAAGACTTAGAAGTCCTCGCAGCTACAAATCATTACCACATCATCGGAGTCATAGAATCTTGGATAGACACTTCAAATAGAGATTTCATTGCGGAATATAGATTACCGGGTTATACCATCTTTAGTCATGAAAGAGTGAACAGACAGGGTGGAGGCGTTATCTTTTATATCCACAACTCTCTCCATCCAGTATCCGTGAAAACAGATATTATAACCAATGTAGACACGGTCTTCATTGAAATCAAAAATAAATCTCGTAAAATAGTAATTGGACTTATCTACAGACCGCCAAGGCAGACTCTTGATATCGACCACGCATTAAGTGGATTATTATTAGAAACAAGTAGCAATTGCGAGGCAGTAATTGTTGGGGACTTTAACTTGCCAGTGAAAAGATGGGGTGAACCGTTGAACTGTCATACAGGGCTCGACCTGTACACAAATTTACTAGAAAGTGATTTGCATCAACACGTTCAAGAACCGACTCGGGAAAATAATATACTTGACCTTATCTTTTCAACGACAGCTGATCTAGTTAACGAAGTAAATGTTGGTCCAATTTTTAGTTCTAGCGATCACCGAACAATCACATTCAGCATCAATATGAAAGAAAGTAAAGTAACTCCTAGTAAAGAAAAGGTGCCTGATTATCAGAGGGCAAATTTCGTAAGACTCCGATCAATTCTAAATCATTCTGACTGGACTGAAATCTCGGCGGAAACAGATATTGATAAATCTTGGGGGGGCCTTCACCACAATATTGAACAATGCCATAAGTATATGCGTACCCTATCGTAGGCGGTGGCCGAACTGGTAGCGTACTGGACCCACATTCGCCGCGTGATGGACGACGTGGGTTCGAATCCTAACGCTACCACTCGGATTTTTCAGTCACCGCCGAGTGGCTTAAAACTACCCACATGGTGTCCTGAAGACCACCCATCAACCCGGACTCTAGAGGAAGCCGTCCAAGCGAATCAAGAACGAGTTCCGGGGGGCAGCATGAGCCAATGCAAGATGGCGCCACTATAAACACTCGCCTGCGCCAGAACGGGCTGGGCCGACCATCAGGCCCCACCTGGAAGAAGCCTTGGGCCGACCATCAGGCCCCACCTGGAAGAAGCCTTGGGCCGACCATCAGGCCCCACCGGGAAGATGCCTACCGGCGCAATAGGCAACAACGTAAAAAAAAAAAAAACAGACGTTCAGCTTTTAAGAAGAAACCCAAATGGTGGAATAACGAAATTCAAAATAGCCTATCTCTTAACAAAAACACGTATACAGTAGATACATATCAACTCAGAGTGAGGCTGACAAACTAGAGTTGGACAGAATTCGCCGCGAAACCAATAAATTAATAAAACGAAGCAAGAAAAATCTTGAAGAATATATAGCGGAAACGAGTAAATCTAATCCTAAAGAATTTTTTAGCTATGTAAATAATAAAAAAGTCACTCACTTGTGGTATCGGACCGCTTGCTAATGATAATGGCAACCACACGAACGATGAAAATGAAATGGCTAAAATCCTAAATAACTTTTTCGCATCCGTATTTACCGACGAAGATTGTTTATCACCTCAACCGCCGGAGGTTAGAAGGACCGAAAAGATGTTAAGTGGCGTGCTCATCGTAGAGAGTGACATTTTACACACAATTGAAAAGATTAAAGTAAGCAAAGCTCCTGGTCCAGACAAAATTACCCCTAGGGTCTTAACCCGTGTGCGTCGGGTGACGGGAATTCCCGCTCGGGCGGAAAGCGTCGGGTGGCGAGAGTTCCCGCCATCCGACGCGCACGGCTTGGCCAAAAATAGCACCTCTTCCCAACATCATATCTATGCCGTGCTGCAACGAAGACACTTCAAATTTATTTAATCGTGGAGAGGAAGGATTGGCGATGAAAAAACAATATAAATTATTATGTTTTCGTTTGAAATTGCCACACGGGGCATTGATGAAAGACACCTATTTTACAAAATCTATCAGCACCGCCCGCGCGGTGCGAGGACGACAATAGTCCTCTAGCCCGACGCTTATGGGTTAAAAGAAATCAAACATCAAATTTGTAAACCGCTCTCCATCATATTCAATAAATCTTTAACAACTGGAAAAGTTCCGTCGGATTGGAAACTTGCAAATGTCACACCAATTTTCAAAAAGGGGGACAAGTCGCATCCAGGAAACTATCGACCAATTAGCCTGACATCGATTGTTTGTAAGTTAATGGGGACTGTCATTCGCGACAATATGGTGAAATTTTTCGAAGAAAATAATATGATAAATAATTCGCAACATGGCTTCCGTAGTAAACGTTCGTGTTTAACTAACTTACTTGATTTTTTTCATTATATTTTTGAGGTGTTCGATGAAAGCAGATCAGTAGATATCATATATGTGGATTTTCAAAAGGCATTTGATAAGGTCCCCCACCAACGATTGCTCAGCAAACTATTGGCGCACGGTATCTCCGGTAAAGTTCACAATTGGCTTCTGGACTGACTTTCTAAGCGGAAACAGAGAGTAGTTCTAAACGGTGTTACATCTAACTGGCTCGACGTCAGAAGCGGCGTACCTCAAAGATCAGTGCTTGGCCCCATGCTCTTCTTAATTTATGTTAATGATATCGATGATGGGCTCACTTGCAAAGTATCAAAATTTGCTGATGACACAAAAATTGCTAGTAAAGTAACTGCGACACTCGACGAAGAAGCTTTACAATCAGATCTAGATCGACTTGCACGTTGGGCCAATCAATGGCAAATGAAATTTAACGTTGACAAATGTAAAGTGTTGCACATTGGAAAAAATAACAATCGCGTTCGGTACGTAATGAATGGCAAACAACTTTCTGCAGTAAGTAAAGAAAAGGATCTTGGAATCACTATATCAAGCGATTTAAAGCCCGGTCAGCATTGTTCAGAGGTAGTTAAAACTGCAAACAAATTGGTTGGCTTCATCGGACGAGTCTTTAATAATAAATCGGAAAAAGTAATATTAAAACTGTATAATTCGTTGGTTCGTCCCCGTCTAGAGTACTGTGTACAGTTTTTGTCTCCCTATTACAGAAAAGACATAGAAAACTTGGAACGGGTTCAACGAAGAGTAACAAAGATGATTCCTAGGTTGAGAAATTTATCATATGAACAAAGGCTTAAAGAAGTAAATTTATTAAGCCTATCAAAACGAAGAATGCGAGGCGATCTAATAGAAGTGTTTAAAATGTTTAAAGGATTCAGTGATATTAATGCGGAAGATTACTTTACAATTGATCGATCAAATAGAACAAGAAGAAATCACAATTTGAAGATAAGTGGTAAAAGATTCTCGTCGCACGAAGCTAAACACTTCTTCAATCGAGTTGTTAATGTTTGGAACTCTCTACCCTGTGATGTCGTTGATAGTACAACAGTTACGGCCTTCAAGAATAGGTTAGACAAGTATTTTGAATCCAACCAGCAACTAAGATATTACTCATTGTCGTAATAACGTTAAGTTCTTTCGAATACTGGTGTCCTTGTCCGCGTTTATCGCCCGGTTAGTGGTAGCAGTAATGGCAGTTATTTCCTCTTTCCTACATAAATTCCATGCAGTTTTTCCATGCTGCATGGTTCTTTTTCCTTTCCTGCCAGCTTAGGCTGGAGGGATGGGGGGGTGGGGAGGAGCCTTCGCCTTTGCTGTCCTTCATCTTCCACCTTTGATTAGATAGTTAGTGTAGCTTGTCACAAACAGCCTCGTAAGGACCAGCAGGTCTGCTGTTGTTTGCTCTTCCTTTGTGTTCCTTTGTGCCCTGTGGATTATTCACTGCTCTGTGCATTACTTACCGCCCTGTGGATTACTTACTGCCCTTTTGGATTACTCTACTCTCCTGTGGATTACTTGCCTACAGTGCTCCCGCCTGTGTTCTGTGCATTGAGTTCCCATCAACAGTTACAGTGTCACAATGTTACCTGCTACGTGTGCAGTGTTGTGTTACAGTGCCTTTTTGGATACTCTGTGGTTCGCTCCCTTAGCCACTTACCCGTTACGAACTGCTGTGGCCCCTGGCCCGTACCGGCCAGCGCTTTTAGCACGCAGTGCGTTCGACGCTCTCACGGACTGGCGTGGCTCCTGGCTCGTTTACGCCAGCGCCTTTGCCAATCTGTTCCACACCGTTCGACTCCACCATGCCTGACGACGGCAACCCTTCCACTGCAACAGCGCTGTCCTTCAGAGCACCACCTTTCTGATCACAGGACCCGTCTATGTGGTTCTCGATTATGGAGTGCAGATTCAAGGCATCCAGAATCACTAACAGCCTCACTTAATTCACTCACGCTGTTAGCCTCCTGCCTTCCGACGTCCTCCCACAAGTCTCCGACGTCATCTCCTCAACTCCCAACTCCAACCAATTCTATGAAGACCTGAAGATTGCCCTACTCAAACGCCATCAGTCTTCTATTGCCACCCGCCTCCAATAGCTTCTCTCCAAAGAAGAGTTGGGTGATGAAAAACCGACAGACCTCCTACGCCGCATGAAGCAGCTGCTCGGCGAGAAGTACCAGTCTTTTGACTCCGACTTGTTCAAACAGCTGTTTTTATCAACGTCTGCCTCCTGCTATTCAGCGCAGCCTCTTCAGCGTTAAGGACGACCTGCAACCCGACGCCATCGCCAAGTTAGCAAACGACTTCATGGCGACTCTACCTGGACCTCCAGCTTCTTCAATGTTTTCCGTCGCATCCAAGGACTCCACTCAGCTTGATCAACTCATCAAATAAGTTTCCCTACTCGCGACGGAGGTCACCTCTCTCCAGAAGCAGCTCCAGGACCGCCACCGGTCTTGCTCCTCCACTCCTGACTGTCGCCAGCGCCGTTCCCGTTCGAGGAGCCCAGGACTCTGTTGGTACCACCACAACCTCAGCGAAAAGGCCTTGAAGTGTGCCGCCCCGTGCACATACAAGGCGTCAAACTCCAAGGGCGAGCGTTAGTGCAGCATAGTGCTCGTCAGCAACCCTCAGCACTGCCCCACCTTCACGACTGCCATTCTAATACCAAGTTCCTTATCGATACCGGCGCTGACGTTAGTATTATCCCAGCGACCGCCAGTCAGCGAACCCTACCTCCACTCTTGCACCTTAACGCCGCTAACGGCATCAAGATACCTGTCTACACACGACGCACCATGCAAGTGGACCTTTACCTACGACGTTCCTTCAAATGGGCCTCCTACGTCGGGAACGTTTCACAAACAATCCTCGGAGCAGACTTCCTCAGGCATTTCAACCTCTTATAGCCTTTTCCATTTAGCGTAACCCGTTTCTGGGTCATGATCTGTAGAGTCCCTTGATAGATAGAGTCCCGACAGCCTAAGATTTGGACGCCATTATTGGCCCTGTCTTCGCCGCGAGACCGTGTGCTAGTGTTTGAAAAGCGCGGCGAAAACACAGGGACAATAATGGCGTCCAAATCTTCGGTTGTCGGGACTCTATGAGGGACTCTACAGATCACGACAGAAACAGGATGCCTGTAAATGGAAGATGCTATTATAGTCCAAATCTTAAGTGGCGGCTCTGTGTTAGACAGCGCGCTAGACCCTGTTGCCTCGTTTCCAACTGACCTCTCACACCGTGCCTCTCTCTCTCTCTCTCTCTCTCTCTCTCTCTCTCTCTCTCTCTCTCTCTCTCTCTCTCTCTCTCTCTCTCTCTGTGTGTGTGTGTGTGTGTGTGTGTGTGTGTGTGTGTGTGTGTGTGTGTGTGTGTCATTCTCTCTCTCTCTCTCTCTCTCTCTCTCTCTCTCTCTCTCTCTCTCTCTGTGTGTGTGTGTGTGTGTGTGTGTGTGTGTGTGTGCGAGAAAAGTGGGGGTGTACTCTCATTCGGGGAGTATGGTGCATGACAATGCATAATAATATTAATAATAATAATAATAAACCTCTTTTAAAAAAATGCACCAAGACTCTTTACCCCTTGGGTGGTGTGGAAATAAGGTCAAAGTGTAATATTTTAATGTTCTTAGCGACCACTCCTTCCCCACCTCACCATTCACCTGGATGACACACATCAAAATTTGCTTGACGGTCCTTGCATTCCATATACAGGTACAGTCTGCATATTTTATCATAATTATGCCATATGGCTGACATTGTATGGCATATGGCAGACACACACCAAAAAATGGCAGAAATGCGATAATTAAAGCAGGCAGAGCAACTGGCACCTGCGGTGTGTTGGGTTGACGAACTGACAACGCCGCGGTGGCAACGCTGCCAAGTGTTGTACAAATTTCTTTGTATTCACTCACAGATAGAGAATCAATCATAAAAACCATATTTGTTTTTATACTAGAGTGAGAGAGAAAGAGAGAGACACGAGGAGAGAGAGAGAGAAGGGTGTGAAAGGCACGGTGCGCGAGGTCAGTTGGAGACATAGCACCAGTGTCTAGCGGGCTGTCTACGTCAGAGCCGCCACTTAAGATTTGCCGGACTATAGTGGACGTCAGAGGACGGAGGTTGGTTGACCCGCTTACCTACATCTCCACTGCACGACCAGCACCAGGCGACAGCTCGCAACTCACTGTCATCCACAAGGACCCCCAGATCGCTGTCCTGCTCAAGTCGTTCCCCACGCTGACAGAGCCCTACTCAGCCAGCGTGCCCGTCAAACACCACGTCATGCATCACATCGAGACGACAGGACCACCAGTACACCAAGGCCCGTCGCTTAGCTCCAGAGCGCTACCGTCAAGCCAAGGCCGAGTTCGAGTCTGTTGCGTCAGGTATTGTGCGGCCAGCAGCAGCAACTGGTCATCAGCCCTCCACGTCGTCCCCAAGAAGAACGGCAACATACGTCCCTGTGGAGACTACCGTGCCTCAACTCACGCACCAAGATGGACAGATACCGGTGCCAAACATCCAGGAATTTTCATCCCAACTTGCTGGTTCCACCATCTTCTCACGTGTGGACCTCGTCAAGGCCTTTCACCAGATTCCAGTTCATCCTGATGACATACCGAAGACTGCCGTCATCACGCCCTTCGATCTTTTTGAGTTCGTCAGGATGCCTTTTGGACTCATGAACGCGGTCCAGACTTTCCGCAACGCTTCATCGACGAAGTTCTCCCGCGGCTTTCACCCTTCTGCTTCGCCTGCTATTGACGACCCAATCATCGCTAGCCCGGATGAAGCCTCGCACAGGCAAATAACCTTCACCAAGTCTTCACCCGCTTGCCAAGACTACGGCGTACAGATCAATGTGGACAGAAGTCTGGAAGCCTGGTGTTACTTCCTCACCTTCCTTGGCCACACTGTTACTTCCAGAAGGCATCGCTCCACTCCACTTCGAGGACTGAAGCCATCCAGCAGTTCCCGAAAGCCGTCCACCCAGCGCCAACTCAAGGTGTTAATTCCTGGGTGGTTTATTTCTACAACCGCTTCGTCCCGCACTGCTCCCTCCTGCACTCCAGCCACTCTACGCCATTGAAGTTCTCGCAAGCGTGGCTTCAGTCTATCACTCTTGTCTGGACTCCGGACGCTGATGCCGCCTTCCTCGCTGCGGCTAAGAAGGCCCTCATCGACACAGTCAGCTGCTGTCCTTTCCTGCCCATGACGCGGATATATTCATAGCGACAGATGCCTTCTGACACTGGGACTGGTACTGTCCTACAACAGCTCGTCGACAACGCCTGGAAGCCAATTGCCATCTTCTCTCGTAAGCTCACCAAGCTTCCGGGAAACCAAGTACGAAGGTGCTTTGACCGGGAACTTCTCTCGCCATCCCTAAGGCTGTCAAGCGTTTCCGCTACTTCGTCGAAGGCCGTCGCTCTTTCCCTTTGTGTTCACCTTCGGACCACAAGCCCCCTTACTACTGCCCTTCCTTAGGAACAAAGATTCCTACACTCCACGTCAACTTCGCCAAATGGACTATATTTCGCAGTTCATTACCGACATCCGGTACATCAAAGGAGCACGGTACAATGCTCCAGCGGACGCCCTCTCCCGCCAACATTACTGCTGTGACGTCCTGCTGGCCAGTCACTTGATTACGCCACCATAGCTGCCGATCAGTCCGGCGACTCCAGAGCTGGAGAAGCTACTGGACAACCCGGCACTGCAAAATTTCGAAGAAGAATCACACTCCCCAGGCACCGAGGTCCGCTCTCTTCACGCTGATTATTCTCCACGGCCGCTGTCCGCCCTACCGGCCACAGCGACACCGCCACCAGGCCTTCCTTCAGCTTCATTGACAGCCTTCTCTCACCCTGGCATCCGGTCAACCTCGTTTCATCAGGGAGGAATCAACAAAGACGCAGCAGACTGTGAACCCGCCCCTGCACTGACTATCAAGCTGCTCACAGGTGACTTCCCGATGCATTACTCCTCTCACCCGGCACCTTCCACACCCGTCACGGAGAGGTTCGCTGACCACGTCCTGGGCATAGACCTTGTCAGTCCCCTGCACCACCCTCCGCAGGTCACCACCACCCCATTCTCACACCTGCGAGGATCGTTTTACTACACTCGCCCGAGGCCGCCCCCATTGCTGACATCACTACCCGGGACACCTCATCGCCCACGCCTTTAGCGCTACTTGGAGTCTCCAGGCTCGGCGTCCCTCTCACCCTCACCTCAGACCTCCCGGTGGGCCACTTGAGGGGCTAACGTGTGGAACAAGATTATGACCATCCTCGGCATCCCGTCCGCTACAGAACTTCAAGCTATCACCCGCAGGCTAACGGCATGGTCGATGCCTTTCCAAACGCCAGCTGAAATCCTCCCTCATGGCCTCCACCCAACGCGACAACAATCCAGTCCCTGGCTCTTCCCTTGGTCCTCCTAGGCAATCAAGTCCTCCCTGAAGGGAAAAACTCCACCACTCCTTGAGCTAAACCAGTCTACGGCACCAACCTCCGACTCCCCAGGCGGCTAACTTCAGCACCCACACCTGACACCATCCCCTGCGGCGTCCAGGGCTTTCTGCAAATCTTAAACGTGCCATGAGGAGCCTTCAGCTCTGGTGCTGTGCTCACTCTTCTCCCTCGAGGAAGACCCAGCTTCGTAAGCCAGGTTCCTCGACCTTGCACCCCACGTCTTCGTGCACGTAGATGCCGTCCGGCGGCCCCTGCAGGAAGCCCCTACTAAGGACCCTACCGCGTCCTGAGACGGACCAGAAAGAACTGTCACGGTCGACAGACATTGTTCCCCAGGACGTGAATCCTCGATAGACAGAGTCACAGTTGGTATACCTGTTGGCCCCAGACCAGAACGCCCCAGGATTCTGGCTCTGTCGTGAGTCATCACCATCCGTTGCCACAAACGCCCCCGCACCAGGAAGATTTCGTTCACTCCTTCCCCACTCGATCACTATAAAGGAGAGTATTGTAGCGATTACCCCTACAAACGGACAGCGCGCTCTCCCCTCGGTGAGGGAGAAGAAATGTGAATTGCAGCAGTACAGACTTTGTTATTGTCACTATGTTTTTCGTTGTGTTCTACTATTTATGTTTTTACAATACCACTGCTAATTTGCAGCACTGGTTCGTCAATATCCTGCACCATACACTCTGCTAAAGGTATCATTACTAGGTACACCACACACCAACACACCACAATGTTGCATTTACACTACGCAACATCTATAAATACGCATATACACCAGAAATATTTTTTATATATTGTATAGTTTTCATGACTAGTGTGAACTTTGTAACAAATTCAACAGACGCACCAGTCCTCGTTAACAGACAGTCGGCTGAATTTCGATCGCCGATAGAGTCAGTCTGTCGCACCTGCTGCAGGCCGCCTTTAACAAACCGTGATCCCTCGTGGGGGCGGTCTTTTCATAACGGGTGATGTGAGGCGCTACCAACAAGCCAGATAGCCGGGGCACTCCTGCCCAAATCTCCGCATCTTGCCGTTCCGAAGCTGTTACGCAACTACCGAGCCGCAGTGAGAACCACCTGCTTCACTCCCGCTGCTCGTTCGCCTGGGCCGTTCGACGCCTCGGTCGACTGAACCACCGAGGCTTCTCCAGCCCGCTATGGGAGGCGACTTGGTGCCGCCCGCGCCTTCCTCGTCAGACAGCGGCTGACCTCGCCCTGAACACTTGATTCTGCTATAGCTCCTGCCCTGCTCTCCTCAGTACTCAGATACTACGTATTATCGTTCTGGGTGCCTTACCTCTCCCCTCTCACGCCCTGGACTCACGTGACTGCCAAGACCCTGACGCCCCTTCTCCTCCTGCTGCGCCTCCTCGTCATTACATCTACCACACCACTTCCAAGAGTTGGCTTTATGCTGCCTCGTCGTTGCCATAAGGACAGACGCCCCAGAGAAGGAAGAAGTCGTGCAACAGGTCATTGCCAGGTCCGGCGTGCTGAAGCCTTTCTTGTCGGGAGACTTCAGGTGTGGGGCCTGTTTTGGGGTTTTCTTACTTTGCCAAAATGGCTTTGGTATCCCTAACCCTTATCTTGTTGTTTATCCCTTCCGATTGTACACCCAACTCTGGAACTTGTGACATATGGCGACCTCGCGGGAGCTGTTAATCGGAAGGTTGGCTGCTAAGTCGCCTTTTGCGCCACTTGCTGTCTGTGGCCCGGAAGCGTGCTTAATCCTTCACCGTTCTTTGGGCTGTTGCGCCTTACGGTGGGATTATTTTGAATTGCTGCCATGGCACTCTTTCAGCCCTGCGCTGACCTTGCTACCCAATCACTCGTTTGAGTATTGGGTGGGCTTCTACCCCTTTAGTACCCTTTTGCAGGGCTTTTGCTAATTTTTCTAGTTTCCTTTTGTTTTTGTTTCTTCGTTTGTTTTGGTTTTGTTGCATTTTCTCGGTCTTGTTTTGTTGTTGGGTTTTGTTCTTTATTGGTGTCATTACCTGTTGGGTTATACTTTATTGCTGTGTTCTCACCATGCACCTGGATGACTCGCATCAAAATTTGCTTGACGGTCCTTGCATTACATATACAGGTACAGTCTCCATATTTTGTCATAATTATGCCATATGGCTGATATTGTATGGCAGATGGCAGACACACACCAAAAAATGGCAGAAATGCGATAATTAAAGCAGGCAGAGCAACTGGCACCTGCGGTGTGTTGGGTTGACTTGAGCTGACAATGCCGCGGTGGCAACGCTGCCAAGTGTTGTACAAATTTCTTTGTATTCACTCACAGATAGAGAATCAATCATAAAAACCATATTTATTTTTATACTAGAGTGAGAGAGAAAGAGAGAGACACGAGGAGAGAGAGAGAGAAGGGTGTGAAAGGCACGGTGCGCGAGGTCAGTTGGAGACATAGCACCAGTGTCTAGCGGGCTGTCTACGTCAGAGCCGCCACTTAAGATTTGCCGGACTATAGTGGACGTCAAAGGACGGAGGTTGGTTGACCCGCTTACCTACATCTCCACTGCACGACCAGCACCAGGCGACAGCTCGCAACTCACTGTCATCCACAAGGACCCCCAGATCGCTGCCCTGCTCAAGTCGTTCCCCACGCTGACACAGCCCTACTCAGCCAGCGTGCCCGTCAAACACCACGTCATGCATCACATCGAGACGACAGGACCACCAGTACACGCCAAGGCCCGTCGCTTAGCTCCAGAGCGCTACCGTCAAGCCAAGGCCGAGTTCGAGTCTGTTGCGTCAAGGTATTGTGCGGCCCAGCAGCAACAACTGGTCATCAGCCCTCCACGTCGTCCCCAAGAAGAACGGCAACATACGTCCCTGTGGAGACTACCGTGCCCTCAACTCACGCACCAAGATGGACAGATACCCGGTGCCAAACATCCAGGAATTCTCATCCCAACTTGCTGGTTCCACCATCTTCTCACGTGTGGACCTCGTCAAGGCCTTTCACCAGATTCCAGTTCATCCTGATGACATACCGAAGACTGCCGTCATCACGCCCTTCGGTCTTTTTGAGTTCGTCAGGATGCCTTTTGGACTCATGAACGCGGTCCAGACTTTCCAACGCTTCATCGACGAAGTTCTCCGCGGCTTACCCTTCTGCTTCGCCTACATTGACGACCTAATCATCGCTAGCCCGGATGAAGCCTCGCACAGGCAACACCTTCACCAAGTCTTCACCCGCTTGCATGACTACGGCGTACAGATCAATGTGGACAAGTCTGAGCTCGGTGTTACTTCCCTCACCTTCCTTGGCCACACTGTTACTTCAGAAGGCATCGCTCCACTCCACTCGAGGACTGAAGCCATCCAGCAGTTCCCGAAGCCGTCCACCCAGCGCCAACTCAAGGAATTCCTGGGTATGGTTAACTTCTACAACCGCTTCGTCCCGCACTGCTCCCTCCTGCTCCAGCCACTCTACGCCATTGTGAAGCCCCGCAAGCGTGACCAGTCTATCACTCTTGTCTGGACTCCGGACGCTGATGCCGCCTTCCTCGCGGCTAAGAAGGCCCTCACCGACACAGTCATGCTGTCCTTTCCTGCCCATGACGCGGAGATCTTCATAGCGACAGATGCCTTCGACACTGGGACTGGTACTGTCCTACAACAGCTCGTTGACAACGCCTGGAAGCCGATTGCCATCTTCTCTCGTAAGCTCACCAAGCCTGAAACCAAGTACAGTGCTTTCGACCGGGAACTTCTCGCCATCCCTAAGGCTGTCAAGCGTTTCCGCTACTTCGTCGAAGGCCGTCGTTTCCTTGTGTTCACCGACCACAAGCCCCTTACTACTGCCTTCCTAAGGAACAAAGATTCCTACACTCCACGTCAACTTCGCCACATGGACTATATTTCGCAGTTCATTACCGATATCCGGTACATCAAAGGAGCACACAATGCTCCAGCGGACGCCCTCTCCCGCAACATTACCGCTGTGACGTCCTCTTCACTTGATTACGCCGCCATAGCTGCCGATCAGTCCGGCGACCCAGAGCTGGAGAAGCTACTGGACAACCCGGCACTACAAATGAAGAGAATCACACTCCCAGGCACCGAGGTCGCTCTCTACGCTGACGGCTCCACGGCCGCTGTCCGGCCCTACCGGCCACAGCGACACCGCTACCAGGCCATCCGTCAGCTTCACGACCTCTCTCACCCTGGCATCCGAGCCTTCTCGTTTCATCAGGGAGGGAATCAACAAAGACGCCAGACTGTGAACCCGCACCTGCACTGACTGTCAAGCCTCCAAGGTGACGCGACGTACTCACTCTCCACCCGGCACCTTCACGCCCGTCACGGAGAGGTTCGACCACGTCCACATAGACCTTGTCAGTCCCCTGCCACCCTCCGCAGGTCACCGCTACATTCTCACCTGCAGGGATCGTTTCACACGCTCGTCCGAGGCCGCCCCCATTGCTGACATCACTACGGACACCATCGCCCACGCCTTTAGCGCTACTTGGGTCTCCAGGCTCGGCGTCCCTCTCACCCTCACCTCAGACCTCGGTGGCCACTTTGAGGCTAACGTGTGGAACAAGATTATGACCATCATCGGCATCCGCCGCTACAGAACTTCAAGCTATCACCCGCAGGCTAACGGCATGGTCGAGCGCTTCCAACGCCAGCTGAAATCCTCCCTCATGGCCTCCACCCAACGCGACAACTAATCCCTGGCTCTTCCCTTGGTCCTCCTAGGCATCAAGTCCTCCCTGAAGGAAAACCTCCACCACTCCTTGGCTAAACTAGTCCACGGCACCAACCTCCGACTCCCAGGCGAACTTCTAGTGCCCACACCTGACACCATCCCCTGCGGCGTCCAGGACTTCGCCGTCCGCCTTAAAGGTGCCATGAGGAGCCTTCAGCCGGTGCAGCCTTGCTCTTCCCCGAGGAAGACCTTCGTAAGCCAGGACCTCGACACTTGCACCCACGTCTTCGTGCACGTAGATGCCGTCCGGCGGCCCCTGCAGGAGCCCTACCAAGGACCCTACCGCGTCCTGAGACGGACCAGAAAGACTGTCACGGTCGACAGACATTGTTTCCAGGACGTGGTCTCGATAGACAGAGTCACGCCGGTATACCTGTTGGCCCCAGACCAGACGCCCCAGATCTCTGTCACCGAGTCATCACCATCCGTGCCACAACGCCCCCGCACCAGGAAGATTTCGTTCCTCCTTCCTCGTCACTAAGGGGGGAGTATTGTAGCAGTTACCCCTACAAACGGACGCGCGCTCTCCCCTCGGTGACTGAGAAGAAATGTGGTGCAGCAGTACAGACTTTGTTATTGTCAATATGTTTTTCGTTGTGTTCTCATTATTTATGTTTACAATTAATTGCTAATTTTCAACTGTTCGTCAATATCCTGCTACACTCTTCACACACACATTATACACCACACACACCAACACACCAATGTCATTTACACTACGCAACATCTATAAATACGCATATACACAGAAAAATATTTTTTATATATTGTATAGTTTTTTCATGACTAGTGTGAACTTTGTAATAAATTCAACAGACACGCCAGTCCTCGTTAACAGACTTGATCGGCTAGATTTCGATCGCCGATAGAGTCGGTCTGTCGGCACCCTGCTACGGGCCGCCTTTGGCATAGGCCCGTGATCCCTCGTGCAGGGGGGAGCGGTCTTTTCCCTCTTAACGGGCCGTGTGAGGGCAACTACCAACTTAGCGGCCGAATGACCGGGGCACTCCTGCCGTCCGCCCGCATCTTGCCGGTCGAAGCTGTGCAACTACCGAGCCGCAGCGAAACCACCAGCTTCACTCCCGCTGCTCGTTCGCCTGACGCCGTTCGACGCCTCGGTCGACTGAACCACCGAGGCTTCTCAACCCGCTATGGGAGGCGACTTGGATGCCGCCCGCGCCTTCCTCGTCAGACAGCGGCCGAGCCTCGCCCTGAACACTTGATTCTGCTATAGCTCCTGCCCTGCTCTCACTCGGGCTAACTCGGATACCGTGGGCTCGTTCTGGGTGCCTTACCTCTCCCCTCTCCACGCCCTGGACTCCCGTGACTGCCGTGAACCTGACGCCCCTTCTCCTCCTGCGCCTCCCTCGTCTACCACATCTACACCACTTCAAGGACGAAGCTGTGCTGCCTCGTCACTGCCACTTAAAGGACGAGACGCCCCGAAGAGGAAGAAGTCGTGCAACAGGTCATTGCTGAGTCCGGCGTGCTGAAGCCTTCTTGTCGGAGACTTCAGATTGTGGGGCCTGTTTTGGGGTTTTCTTACTTTACTTAAAGTAAACTGGTGTCTAACCATTTATCTTGTTTATTTATCCCTTCCGATTACAGCACCCAACTCTGGAACCTTGACATGTGGCGACCTCGCCAGGATTGGGTCAACTGTTAATCGGAAGGGTTGGCTTCTTAAGTCGCCTTTGCGCGCCACTTGCTGTGTGGCCCGGAAGCGAGTGCTTAATCCTTCACCGTTCTTTTGGGCTGTTGCATGCCCACGGTGGGATTATTTTGGTGCTGCCATAGCACTCTTTCAGCCCTTGCGCTGACCTTGCTACCCAATCACTCGTTTGAGTATTGGGTGGGCTTCTACGCCCTTTAGTACCCTTTTTCCAGGGCTTTTTGCTAATTTTTCTAGTTTCCTTTTTGTTTTTTGTTTCTTCGTTTGTTTTGGTTTTGTTGCATTTTCTCGGTCTTGTTTTGTTGTTGGGTTTTTGTTCTTTATTGGTGTCATTACCTGTTGGGTTATACTTTATTGCTGTGTTGTCCATATTAACCATGTCCAGCTTTGAGGTATTTAAGGCTCAGGCTGTAGCCTTGGGGCTGGAGGGTGAGGATCTCGGTCGCTACGTCGTCCAGCAACAAGCCATCGAGAGGGACGAACGAGCGGCTGAGAGGGAAGAAAAGCGTCTCCTATCTGAGAGGGAAGAAAAGCGTCTCCTAGCTGAGAGGGAAGAAAAGCGTCTCCTAGCTGAGAGGGAAGAAAAGTGTCTCCTTGCTGAGAGGGAGAGGGAAAAAAAGCGTCTCCTATCTGAGAGGGAAGAAAAGGGTTTCCTAGCTGAGAGGGAAGAAAAGCGTCTCCTTGCTGAGAGGGAGAGGGAAGAAAAGCGTCTCCTAGCTGAGAGGGAAGAAAAGCGTCTCCTTGCTGAGAGGGAAGAAAAGTGTCTCCTTGCTGAGAGGGAGAGGGAAGAAAAGCGTCTCCTTGCTGAGAGGGAAGAAAAGCGTCTCCTTGCTGAGAGGGAGAGGGAAGAAAAGCGTCTCCTAGCTGAGAGGGAAGAAAAGCGTCTCCTTGCTGAGGAGAGGGGAAGAAAGAAGCGTCTCCTATCTGAGAGGGAAGAAAGCGTCTCCTTGCTGAGAGGGAAGAAAAGTCTCCTTGCAGAGAGGAGAGGGAAGAAAAGCGTCTCCTTGCTGAGAGGGGAAGAAAAGCGTCTCCTTGCTGAGAGGGGAAGAAAGCATCCTATCTGAGAGGGAAGAAAAGCGTCTGAGAGGGAAAAGCGTCTCCTTGCTGAGAGGGAAGAAAAGCGTCTCTTCCTAGCTGAGAGGGAAGAAAAGCGTCTCTATCTGAGAGGGAAGAAAAGCGTCTCCCTATCTGAGAGGGAGAAAAGCGTCTCCTAGCTGAGAGGGAAGAAAAAGCGTCTCCTATCTGAGGGAAGAAAAGCGTCTCCTAGCTGAGAGGGAAGAAAGCTCTCCTAGCTGAGAGGGAAGAAAAGCGTCTCTCCCTAGCTGAGAGGGAAAAGCGTCTCCTAGCTGAGAGGAAGAAAAGCGTCTCCGCTGAGAGGGAAGAAAAGCGTCTCCTAGCTTGAGAGGGAAGAGAAGAGTCTCCTAGCTGAGAGGGAAGAAAAGCGTCTCCTAGCTTGAGAGGGAAGAAAAGCGTCTCCTAGCTGAGAGGGAAGAAAAGCGTCTCCTAGCTGAGAGGGAAGAAAAGTGTCTCCTATCTGAGAGGGAAGAAAAAGTGTCCTATCTGAGAGGGAAGAAAAGCGTCTCTAGCTGAGAGGGAAGAAAAGCGTCTCCTGAGAGGGAAGAAAAGTGTCTCCTATCTGAGAGGGAAGAAAAGCGTCTCCCTAGCTGAGAGGGAAGAAAAGCGTCTCCTATCTGAGGAAGAAAAGGCGTCTCTAGCTGAGAGGGAAGAAAAGCGTCTCCTTGCTGAGAGGAGAGGGAAGCTGAGAGGGAAGAAAAGCGTCTCCTAGCTGAGAGGGAAGAAAAGCGTCTCCTAGCTTGAGAGGGAAGAAAAGCGTCTCCTAGCTTGAGAGGGAAGAGAAGCGTCTCCTAGCTGAGAGGGAGAGGGAAGAGAAGAGTCTCCTAGCTGAGAGGGAAGAAAAGCGTCTCCTAGCTTGAGAGGGAAGAAAAGCGTCTCCTAGCTTGAGAGGGACGAAAAGCGTCTCCCTATCTGAGAGGGAAGAAAGTGTCTCCTATCTGAGAGGGAAGAAAAAGCGTCTCCTAGCTGAGAGGGAAGAGAAGAGTCTCCTAGCTGAGAGGGAAGAAAGCGTCTCCTTGCTGAGGAGAGAGGAAAAGCGTCTCCTAGCTGAGAGGGAAGAAAAGCGTCTCCTAGCTGAGAGGAGAGGGAAAAGCGTCTCCTATCTGAGAGGAGGGAAGAGAAAGCGTCTCCTAGCTGAGAGGGAAAAGTGTCTCCTAGCTGGGAAGAAAAGCGTCTCTAGCTGAGAGGGGAAAAGCGTCTCCTAGCTGAGAGGGAGAGGGAAGAAAAGCGTCTCCTATCTGAGAGGGAAGAAAAGCGTCTCCTAGCTGAGAGGGAAGAAAAGCGTCTCCTCTGAGGAGGAAGAAAACTTGCTGAGAGGGAAGAAAAGCGTCTCCTTGCTGAGAGGGAAGAAAAGCGTCTCCTAGCTGAGAGGGAAGAAAAGTGTCTCCTTGCTGAGAGAGAAGAAAAGCGTTTCCTAGCTGAGAGAGAAGAAAAGCGTCTCCTAGCCGAGAGAAGAAAAGCGTCTCCCTAGCTGAGAGGGAAGAAAAGCGTCTCTAGCTGAGAGAGGGAAGAAAAGCGTCTCCTAGCTGAGAGGGAAGAAAAGCGTCTCCTATCTGAGAGGGAAAAGCGTCTCCTAGCTGAGAGGGAAGAAAAGCGTCTCCTAGCTGAGAGGGAAGAAAAGCGTCTCCTAGCTGAGAGGGAAGAAAAGTGTCTCCTAGCTGAGAGGGAAGAAAAGCGTCTCCTAGCTGAGAGGGAAGAAAAGTGTCTCCTAGCTGAGAGGGACGAAAAAATCTCCCTAGCTGAGAGGGAAGAAAAGCGTCTCCTAGCTGAGAGGGAAAGAAGCGTCTCCTAGCTGAGAGGAAGAAAAAGCGTCTCAGCTGAGAGGGAAGAAAAAGCGTCTCCTAGCTGAGGAGGAAGAAAGTGTCTCTCCTAGCTGAGAGGGAAGAAAAGTGTCTCCTATCTGAGAGGGAAGAAAAGCGTCTCCTATCTGAGAGGGAAGAAAAGCGTCTCCTATCTGAGAGGGAAGAAAAGCGTCTCCTAGCTGAGAGGGAAGAAAAGCGTCTCCTATCTGAGAGGGAAGAAAAGCGTCTCCTAGCTGAGAGGGAAGAAAAGCGTCTCCTTGCTGAGAGGGAGAGGGAAGAAAAGCGTCTCCTATCTGAGAGGGAAGAAAAGCGTCTCCTAGCTGAGAGGGAAGAAAAGTGTCTCCTAGCTGAGAGGGAGAGGGAAGAAAAGCGTCTCCTATCTGAGAGGGAAGAAAAGCGTCTCCTATCTGAGGGAAAAAAGTGTCTCCTAGCTGAGAGGAAGAAAAGCGTCTATCTGAGAGGAAGAAAAGCGTCTCCTAGCTGAGAGGTAAGAAAAGCGTCTCCTATCTGAGAGGGAAGAAAAGCGTCTCCTAGCTGAGAGGGAAGAAAAGCGTCTCCTAGCTGAGAGGGAAGAAAAGCGTCTCCTAGCTGAGAGGGAAGAAAAGCGTCTCCTATCTGAGAGGGAAGAAAAGTGTCTCCTAGCTGAGAGGGAAGAAAAGTGTCTCCTATCTGAGAGGGAAGAAAAGCGTCTCCTATCTGAGAGGAAGAAAAAGCGTGAGATGGAAGAAAAGTGTCTCCTATCTGAGAGGGAAGAAAAGTGTCTCCTATCTGAGAGGGAAGAAAAGTGTCTCCTATCTGAGAGGGAAGAAAAGCGTCTCCTAGCTGAGAGGGAGAGGGAAAAAGCGTCTCCTATCTGAGAGGGAAGAAAAGGTCGTCCCTATCTGAGAGGGAAGAAGTGCTCTAGCTGAGAGGGAGAGGGAAGAAAAGCGTCTCCTATCTGAGAGGGAAGAAAAGTGTCTCCTAGCTGAGAGGGAGAGGGAAGAAAAGCGTCTCCTATCTGAGAGGGAAGAAAAGAGTCTCCTAGCTGAGAGGGAAGAAAAGCGTCTCCTATCTGAGAGGGAAGAAAAGCGTCTCCTAGCTGAGAGGGAAGAAAAGCGTCTCCTAGCTGAGAGGGAGAGGGAAGAAAAGCGTCTCCTATCTGAGAGGGAAGAAAAGCGTCTCCTATCTGAGAGGGAAGAAAAGTGTCTCCTAGCTGAGAGGGAAGAAAAGCGTCTCCTATCTGAGAGGGAAGAAAAGCGTCTCCTTGCTGAGAGGGAAGAAAAGCGTCTCCTAGCTGAGAGGGAAGAAAAGCGTCTCCTTGCTGAGAGGGAAGAAAAGCGTCTCCTAGCTGAGAGGGAAGAAAAGCGTCTCCTTGCTGAGAGGGAGAGGGAAGAAAAGCGTCTCCTATCTGAGAGGGAAGAAAAGCGTCTCCTTGCTGAGAGGGAAGAAAAGTGTCTCCTTGCTGAGAGGGAAGAAAAGCGTCTCCTATCTGAGAGGGAAGAAAAGCGTCTCCTAGCTGAGAGGGAAGAAAAGCGTCTCCTATCTGAGAGGGAAGAAAATCGTCTCCTAGCTGAGAGGGAAGAAAAGCGTCTCCTATCTGAGAGGGAAGAAAAGCGTCTCTAGCTGAGAGGGAAGAAAAGCGTCTCCTTGCTGAGGAGAGGGAAGAACCTTGCTGAGAGGGAAGAAGAAAGCGTCTCCCTGGCTGAGAGGGAAGAAAAGAAAGCGTCTCCTTGCTGAGAGGGGAAGAAAGTGTCTCCCTAGCTGAGAGGGAAAAAAAGCGTCTCCTAGCTGAGAGGGAAGAAAAGCGTCTCCTAGCTGAGAGGGAAGAAAAGCGTCTCCTATCTGAGAGGGAAGAAAAGCGTCTCCTATCTGAGAGGGAAGAAAAGTGTCTCCTAGCTGAGAGGGAGAGGGAAGAAAAGCGTCTCCTATCTGAGAGGGAAGAAAAGCGTCTCCTATCTGAGAGGGAAGAAAAGCGTCTCCTAGCTGAGAGGGAGAGGGAAGAAAAGCGTCTCCTAGCTGAGAGGGAAGAAAAGCGTCTCCTTGCTGAGAGGGAGAGGGAAGAAAAGCGTCTCCTAGCTGAGAGGGAAGAAAAGTGTCTCCTTGCTGAGAGGGAGAGGGAAGAAAAGCGTCTCCTATCTGAGAGGGAAGAAAAGCGTCTCCTAGCTGAGAGGGAAGAAAAGCGTCTCCTTGCTGAGAGGGAGAGGGAAGAAAAGCGTCTCCTATCTGAGAGGGAAGAAAAGCGTCTCCTAGCTGAGAGGGAAGAAAAGCGTCTCCTTGCTGAGAGGGAGAGGGAAGAAAAGCGTCTCCTAGCTGAGAAAGAAGAGCGGGCTGCCGAAGAGAGTTCCAACTTGCCAAGATGCAAGTGGAAAAAGAAATAGAACTCGCCCGTGTCGTCGCCCAGGGGAAAACGGCTTCTCCTTCCTGCGAGAACGTGAGAGGACCGAAATTGCGCACCTACCAAGAGGGAGAGGACATCAATAACTACCTCGTCCGCTTTGAAAATGTGGCTGAACTTCTGCGGATCGACAAAGAAAGCTACGCTGCGAGGTTGGGTTGTCTCCTCACGGGTAAGGCCACTGAATTGTATACTTCCCTGTCAGCTGAAATAACAGAAGATTACGCTCTTTTAAAGAAAGCTCTCCTTACGGGCTTCAGTAAAACGGCGGATAACTACCCCCAAGACTTCCGTCACGCCAGGATTAGAGTTGGGGAAAACTACCAGCAGTTCTCCATCCACCTGACTCGGTTGTTCCAGGCGTGGTTGGAAGCCTCTGACGTCCCCTGCACTTATGAAGAGCTCCGGGAGTTTATGCTCCTGGATCAGTTTCTCACTAATCACGCACCAGATTTGAGGATCTTTATCAAGGAGCGCCGGCCGAAACATCTTCCCGACGCAGTGAAACTTGCCGACGACTGGTCGTCTGCCCGCAATGCCTACCCTAAAGCTTCATCTCCTAATTCCCGAGACCCCTCTAAGGCTGTTTCGCCCACGAAATCTTCAGAGTCCTCTCCGGGAGCCTCCGCCAAGACTTCTGCCCAGCCCAGTACAGCAACCCTGAGGTGTCACCAATGCGGGGAGGAAGGCCATCTACGTCCGCGCTGCCCGAAGAATCCCCGCGCCTTCAAAGATGTCGAACCTGCTAAACCATCATATCAGGTAGGCTTTTGCCTTAGTGACAAAAGTATCCCGGAGTTTTCTGTTTCGGGCACTATTAACGGGTCTTGGAGCTCCAACATAATCAGGGATACTGGCTGTTCCTGTGTGATCGTCTCTGAAGACTTACTACCTGATGTAGATGTTGAGAGTTGTCCAAAGGTCTCCCTTGCTGACTATCTAGGACGAGTGGACAAGTTTCCCGTGGTGAGGTGCCACTTAAGCTGTCCCTACTTCACCGGTTGGACTGAGGTGGTACGAGCTCCTATTAAGTTTGTTGGGGCCCTCATCGGAAACGTCCATGGGGTAAGGGATCCCCATGACCCTGACTCTTCTCAACCTCAATCTGAGTCTTCCAGAACATCCTCATCTTCAAAGTTGCCGCGAGGGACTTCTACTCCTCTTGTTCCGTCGTCCCCTGCAGCCATCCAGGTACACGCCGTTACCACTCGTGCTGGTAGGTTGAAGAGGCTTCATCCGCAAGCGGATGTCCTTCCGGAACCTCTACCTCCTTCAGTAACCCCTCAAGACTTCGCGCAGCTTCAAGCCTCCTGTGCCTCCTTAGCAGCGATACGGCAGAAAGCCTCATCTGGACACGTCGACAAAGCACGGAACGGATCCTCCTTCCAGCACCTGTATCGCAACGGACTTCTCTACAGGAAGTGCCTCACCTCCCTGCTCTCTAACAAGGTAGGCCAACACTGTCTAGTTGTGCCAAGGGTTTCCCGTCAAATCATACTCTCCACGGCCCATGAGAGTCCCTTGGGCGGACATTTCTCTCGTCATAAGATGGAGATAAAGATCTTTCAAGATTTCTTCTGGCCAGGTATAGGAGCAGACATCCGTGCTTACTGTCGTTCCTGTGATAAGTGCCAACGGATGTCGAGGAGAGGTCGTGTACGTCCTGTCTCCCTCCAACCCTTACCTGTCGTTACAGAACTACTTCCCCAAGTTGCCATCGACCTCGTTGGACCCTTGTCTCCACCAGCTACGGAAGGACTTCTTGTCAGCCCCGTTCCCGTAGTGGAAGAGCCATCACCTGACGCCAGCTCCACAGAACTTCCCCTCGATGAACCACATATGGACGACCGGGATGCATTCTCCACCTCGCCTGGCTGTACTTTAACGATTCAGCAGGACATCGTCCGGGTGTTGAGATGGGCCTTGGGTCTACCGGCCTACAGGTACCGTGTCGTCCATATGGCCGGGAAGGATGATGTGGGGGGGCCGGATTTATTGAGTAGACTTCCTGCATAAGTCACTCCTCCTTTGTTTCCTCGTCAGTTTCCCCCCTGTTTTAGTTTATTGGCTTATGTTCTTTTTTCTTTCCACTTGGTAGTTGTTTGTGGAATCTACCTGGATTAGATTCTTGTATGGGGGCCTGTGTGAGGGCAACTACCAACTTAGCGGCCGAATGACCGGGGCACTCCTGCCGTCCGCCCGCATCTTGCCGGTCGAAGCTGTGCAACTACCGAGCCGCAGCGAAACCACCTGCTTCACTCCCGCTGCTCGTTCGCCTGACGCCGTTCGACGCCTCGGTCGACTGAACCACCGAGGCTTCTCAACCCGTTATGGGAGGCGACTTGGTTGCCGCCCGCGCCTTCCTCGTCAGACAGCGGCCGAGCCTCGCCCTGAACACTTGATTCTGCTATAGCTCCTGCCCTGCTCTCACTCGGGCTAACTCAGATACCGTGGGCTCGTTCTGGGTGCCTTACCTCTCCCCTCTCCACGCCCTGGACTCTCGTGACTGCCGTGAACCTGACGCCCCTTCTCCTCCTGCGCCTCCCTCGTCTACCACATCTACACCACTTCAAGGACGAAGCTGTGCTGCCTCGTCAAATGTTTGCCGTCCAAAGCTCCCAAGCAGTTAGGAAAATTCCAAAGTGTTGAAAAGTCATTAGCAATGGATTTCCACATCTCTGTTGAAGGTTTTAATATAAGTTAAATTTCCTTCTTTCAGGTACCTAGCTACGGGGGATTCCTTAAGAACAATTTCGTTCAGCTACCGCTTGGGGCATAGCACAGTGTACAAAATTGTCATGGACACTTGCAGGATAATAACAGAAAATCTCATGAGAAAATCCATTGCTAATGACTTTTCAACACTTTGGAATTTTCCTAACTGCTTGGGAGCTTTGGACGGCAAACATTTTACCATTCAGGCTCCCCCAAATAGTGGTTCTCTGTACTTTAACTATAAGAAGACATTTTCAATTGTCTTGTTGGCGCTTGTTGATGCACATTACAATTTCATCACAATTGATGTTGGTGCATATGGAAAAAGCAGTGATGGTGGAATTTTTGCAAATTCTGGTCTAGGCAAAGCACTACAGCGAGGCACATTATCAGTACCAGGGAATGCTACATTGCCAGGCACAAATACTAAGGCTCCGTATGTAATGGTGGGTGATGAAGCCTTCCCTCTAAAAACTTATTTGATGCGACCATATCCTGGGCAAGATTTGGATAATTCTAGGCGTGTCTTTAATTATAGACTGTCTCGTGCCAGAAGAGTTGTTGAAAATACGTTTGGCATTTTGTCTCAAAAATTTAGAATATGTAACCGAAGAATTCAAGCAAAACCAGAAAATGTTGATCACATGATACTTGCAATCTGTGTTCTGCATAGTTTCATTAGAAAATATTATGTAGAAACATTTTGGTTTCGCTCATGAGATTTTCTGTTATTATCCTGCAAGTGTCCATGACAATTTTATACACTGTGCTATGCCCCAAGCGGTAGCTGAACGAAATTATCCTTAAGGAATCCCCCGTAGCTAGGTACCTGAAAGAAGGAAATTTAACTTATATTAAAACGTTTTTTTTTTTTCAGGTTCATCATGTAAAAGCAGATGGAACAATATAAGGGACAATTACAGAAAATCTATGAAGAAGACTTCAACTAAGAGTGGGCAAAGTGCAAAGAAAATTAAACTGTATAAATTTTCGAAACAATTAAACTTTTTAAAGATATACATGCACGAGAGGGAAACCAAGGGGAACATCGCAAGTGAGGAACATGAAGGAAACAATCACGACGATGTTGTAGAACAACAGGAGGACGAAGAAGAGAACATCCCGAAAGATGCAGGGGAACCAACAGTATTGGACGGAGGCCTACATGAAGATTTGCAGACACAACCATTGCCCTCACCAAAGCCTTCTTTTGAAGCTAAATTTAAGTCATCAGCAGGAAAATCAAAGAAGAAAGTGGCACCTCAACAAACAGCTTCTGCAAAATTAATGGAGTACTTGATCAGTAAACAAGAAAATCAAACCGCTTCCACCTCACCACACCCTGTTGACGCATTTCTAGCAGGCATTGCTCCAACTCTGAAAACTTTAACCCCTTATTATTTGAATGTAGCAAAATCTGAAATATTTGCCACAGTACAGAAATATGAAATGCAAATGCTTATCAATCAACATTCATTTGAAAGACTACCTGAGCCTTAAGCTTCTACATCATCAGCTTCGACTCCACATCCCTCACCTCAGCCATTGCAAGAAGATACAACAGTAACATATGAAGATCAGCAACAGAAGCTATCTGCTTACACATCAGTTCCAAACAGCGCCAATTCTTTGCAGAACTACTTTTCAACTTTTCAGGATTCTTAACTCTTCAATATACAACTTTAATGAAACATTAGAGTAATCACTAACATGAAGAAACACACATAAGTAAGGAAGAATTTTGGCCGTTTAAAACAAATTAATGTACTGTCACTTTGTATAAAAATAAACTAATAAGAGTTGTTAAGGAGTCGGTGAAATCTCCAGCATGGATTTAGATAGATAAGTACAGTAAATAACCAACTACAAAGACCGTGTATTATTTCACCTCAAACAAACTGCTAATCGTTCCGTTGGTTTTATGGCCTTTCTCCAGTGGGTGTCTTGTTTCTTCAGTTGAGTCTCCATTTTACTGAACAATATCCTGAAGCAGTTTTTGGACATTCTAAAGAACTGGAAAAATTTTGTTTCATCATCGGTTAATTCCTTGTACAGAGTCGCAAACTCTCCTTCACTTTCTCTTTTCTGCCACGCTTCATGTACCCACTTTCTCTTCACTTTTTGTTCAGCCTCTTCCTCTTCATCAAGAATTATGGCAATCATTGCCAACTCCACGTCCGAAAACTTTGCCATCCTGGAAAACACTGATTTCACGCTGTACGGCATCACCACGGATGTGTGTGCATAGACGTCACGGAAACAACACGGATATCACTGACACTGAGCGGACGCGGCACTGATACGTCACTGATGTGTGTGAATCGGCCTTTATCCAGCTTCTTTCACGTGACTGCGGGAGTGAGGCAGGGCTGTGTCCTTGCCTAATCGCTTTTTAACGCTTGTATGGACTGGGCACTATAGTCCGACACATCAAAAGTGGCGCCTCTGACGTAGGTAGCTCCCCATACAGTTTTGTCACGTCTCCAACTCACCTCCTGAACTGGGCCCCTCACTCCCATCCCCTCCCCCCTCTCTCTCTCTCTCTCTCTCTCTCTCTCTCTCTCTCTCTCTCTCTCTCTCTCTCTCTCTCTCTCTCTCTCTCTCTCTCTCTCTCTCTCTCTCTCTCTCTCTCTCTCTCTTGTACAAAAAAAGATATGGTTTTTATGAATGATTCTCTATTTGTGAGTGAATACAAATAAATTTGTACAACACTTGGCACCGTTGCCTCCGCGGCGTTGTCAGCTCAGGTCAGGGTCATGCTCCTCCCAACCTAACACACCATATTTGCTGCCTGCCTTAATTATGGCATTTCTACCATATTTTGGTGTGTGTCTGCCATCTGCCATACACTGTCTGCCATATGGCATAATTTTGATAAAATATGGGGCTAAAAGCGACTTAAATCTTTCCCTCGAGTTCGGGAAAGTCTCTGGTAGGCTGAGTACTGACCGACAAAATTATCTCGCGGCCGCCTTTGGACTTTCGACTTGTGTTTCTCGAAACTATATTTCACACACACACACACACACACACAGAAAGAGAGAGAGAGAGAGAGAGAGAGAGAGAGAATGGTATGAGGGGCACGGTACGCGAGGTCAGTTGGAGATGTGGCATCAGTGTATAGAGGGCTGTCTACGTCAGAGACGCCACTTTAGATGTGTCGGACTATAGGCAGAGTTGTGCACCAGAGACATTGTGGCAGGGCCCTCACATACCTAACTGCCGCCCCAGGGCTAAGTTCCTAGTGCCGCCCCCCCCTCCCACCCAAACACCCAGCCCCAACCCACCAGTTCCAAATCCACCCCCTTTTTAAAGCACTTTGCTGCCCATGGCCCTGTATATGGAAACGTAACTATACTGTAAGGCTTAGTTACAGGATATCGAAATATATAATAACATATTAATTACACTGGTGGAAAAGTATTTTATATTCAGTGACTTACAAAATTACAAAGTAAACAGCTCTTAATTTTTGCTTCATAAATACACTTTAACATCAATGAAGACTATGAAGTAAAAGAAAATATATTTATTTCAAAACAAAATTCCATCAGCAGAACAGAAACATTCAACCGTAACATAATAAATTTTATCATCTTCACAAGATTTATTTACATATCAGAATTAAGAAAATAAATATATATATATATATATATATAAATATATATATATATATATATATATATATATATATATATATATATATATATATATATATATATATATATATATATATATATATATATATATATATATATATATATATATATATATATATATATATATATATATATATATATATATATATATATATATATATATATATATATATATATATATATATATATATATATATATATATATATATATATATATATATATATATATATATATATATATATATATATATATATATATATATATATATATATATATATATATATATATATATATATATATATATATATATATATATATATATATATATATAAATATATAAATATATATATATATATATATATATATATATATATATATATATATATATATATATATATATATATATATATATATATATTATACATAAATCATGTTAGGCTACAGTTTTTTAACATTTAGCAAAGTAATTTTCTTGCTTTGCTTATGGCAAATTCATGAATTACATTTTCAAAATTCATTGCCATCAGTGTTTCAGACTCAATGCTGAGGAGTGCCAAATTTGAAAGTCTCTCCTGGCTCATAGTATTCCTCAGGTATGTCTTAATGAGCTTCAATTTGCTGAAGGATCTTTCACATGAAGCAACTGATACCCCTACAGTCAACAACAACCTAAGTGCCACTCGGAAGTTAGCGAATCCTTCACCATATTTCATAATAAAACTAAGGAGTTCTGGGGCTGTTTCTATGTTTCTGTTCCTTACCAAGAACTTTACATCTTGTATCTCTTGCAATAGTTCTGATGCTTTCAGGTCTTCATCATATTTTTGCTCCATGCCTTTGCACACTGCATCAACCTCTTCTTCGTTTTTGCCAAATAATTCTTTAGGGCGCAGGAGAACTCCAAAACGACCATCTATCTCCTGAAGTCGTGCACTACGTGACTGCACTTCTTCAACAAGTCTGTCTACAGCAACAAGAAGTTTTCGTTTCATGTCAGTCTGAGGGGTGAGTGGTTCATCTCTGGCCAATTCCCCAGGCATACACTTTTTTCGCCTCACTCGTTTTATTTCTACTTCTACTTCCCACTTGTTGCACAGTTCTAAACTTTTGGTGACTGCTTCCTGGGCACTGGTATCCCGGTTCTCTTGTAACCATGTGGCTAGTGCTTGAAGATCTTCATATGCATCCTTGACAGTCATCTCAGGGCACTGGAGGCGTTTTTGAACAACATCAACTTTTCTTAAAACTGGGGTCCAAAATGACAGAAATGCTAGAAACTGAAAATTAAGAATTCCTGTCAAAAGTGCCTCACTGTCTGCCCGTGACTCTGCTGTGAATTTATTTGATGAGGATATGCTTTCTAGGACCTCTAGTACTCCATCCAGTTCATTCTGAAGGGCATGGGTGGCCTCGGCCCTAGAACTCCATCTAGTGTCAGTGCTACTTTTGAGAGTTACAGCAGTAACTTTTTTTAGTGTGTCCCATCTTGCAGTGCTTCGACTGAAGAAATTGAAAACCTGGTTGAGAATGTTGAAAAAGGTCATTGAACCTACATCAGATTTAACTGCGTCTACACCTGCTAAGTTTAGACTATGATTATTGCAGTTAATAAACACTATTTTTTTGTTTTTCTCACATAGTCGACGTTGAACGCCTGTGTGTCTCCCAATCATGACACTGGCATTGTCAAAGCAAACAGCCCTGCAATTATTAAAGTCCAGACCAAAAGAATGTAATCCTGTACGAATTCCTTCCTCTATTGATTCAGCATCTTTACCCTCGAGTTTCATGTATCCTAAAAACGTCTCTTTCACTGAAAATTTGCCTTCTTTCACTGTTACATAGCGAACAACTAAGGAATGTTGATCCTGGTGTGAAACATCTGGAGTCGAGTCACACATAACACCATAGTACTTACTTTCCTTGACATCTCCCACAAGTTTTTCTCGTACAGAATTACCTAGCATGGCTATGAACTCATTTTGTATCAAAGGAGATAAATATGTAGCCCTTCCTTTAGCGCCCTCTTTGCTTTTTTCCAAGTGGTCTTTGAGAACTGGATCGAACTCTGCAACAAATCGTACTAATGCCATAAAGTTGCCTTCTCTTTTCCTATCTCCATGGTCTGTATCAACTTTACTACCACCAACTGAATCATTGCTTCCTTGGAATGCCAAATTTCTGGACGCCAAGAACCTGACGCAAGAAAGAATTCGTGTCAGTATATGTTTTCCTTTGTCTCTCTCAGTACTCAATTGCCGAGCCAATTCCTCATCAATACCTTTCTCCTTCCTGAGGCGTTCCTCGGTTTCTTTCCATGCAAGGAAGGCTTTTCTGTGCCAGGTTGTACCCTCATGTATAGCTATTTGGGAACTATCCTTCCACTTCCCGCCTCCATTATATCCTTCTGGTAATTCAAATTTGGACTTTGAATTTTGTGGAGTGTGTGAAAATAGAATGCAGCAAAAACAATATGCTGCCATTTTGTATGGCGAGTAGAGCAGCCAGGTTCTTTTAATGGCCTCACCTTTGCCATCTGCAAGTTTCCTATAGAACCATGCCTCGGTCATTTTTCTACCCTTCCTCCCAGAAACAAAAGGCCCTTTTGAATTTTGGAATTTTTCAGCTCCAATAGTTACAAGAGTGTCACGAATGTCCGACGTCAAATGGTCAAACGGAACCAAACCAAAGTCGCTCCTCTGAATATACTCAACTTCATTCTTTGCACTTCCTTCACATTTGGTTTCTTCTACATCCTCCTCAGTCTCATGATCACTACTATACATTTCAGCGGCGGACAAACGCTGTTTTTCGCAAATATCTCCTAAACGATTCGTTGGATCAGTATGATATTTCAGTACACTACCTTTAACACCCGGACCTAATTTATGGCTGATATACCATATTGCAATGTGTGTTATGTGAGGAGTTTACTGACTGATATTAAGCCTAATCCAGTCATCATATCTAAGGTGTTATACAGAATCGGACGAGTGTGGGGTACTCGTCTAACCCCTCCACCAACGCCCCGAACAACCCCCAGACCACTCCTTCCCTACCCCAATATCGCAGCATCCCCCTCCTCGTTTCCCTCTTCACCCCCCTACTCACACCATCCCCCTTCCCCAGCCCGAGGCTATGACTCAAGCAGAGGCAGGGTATAACTCATTGACTGCCGAGGCGCATCCAGGTGTTGTACAGTAATTATCAACGTGAAATACGTCTTGCCTCCATGGAATTGTACCATGCTCTTAGTTAATAATCATATCTATACATATACACCTACATAACATTCTAATATATAATACAGTGATGGGAGAAATAGGGAGGGACATAAGAATGATGAGGGAGGCGAGGAGCTAGGGGGAGAAGAGGAAGGACAATGAGAGCGAGAAGGGGGAGAAGTAGTTGTGGTTAGGAATAGTTTGGGAGGGTGTTGGGGGGGGGGGGCACACTTTCCTTCGAATGCGTCAACATGACTCGTCGGGTTTGTGTTATTTTCCACGAGTAAACTCCTCACATAACACATATAGTATCGTGGTATGTTAGCCATAAATTAGGTCCGGATGTTAACTGTAGTGTGCTGAAATGTCATACTGATCCAACGATTCGTTTAGGAGATATTTGCGAAAAACAGCGTTTGTCCGCCGCTGAAATGTATAGTAGTTTCTTTCTCTTCCCTATTAGACCCAGTCTTAGAATCGTCCAATAAGTCCCTATCCTTAGACTCCTCTTCGAACTCTTCCTCAGGATCTTCACAATCGCTCAACTGGTCCTCACTCCTCTTAATCTTCACAATGAAGGTATCTAATGAACCAACAAGTTTCTCCTCTTCTATCTTTCTCTTAATTCTTCTCTTCTTGTACTCGCTCCCACTTAACCGAACACGCTTTGGTGGCATAGCTTAGGATACCTAGGCTATGATAGCTGGTACTAAAGACTGGAAATCTGAAAAAAACGAATAACCAAACTTAGTTTGTAGTAAGTAATATTTATAGCAATAGTGGATTGTCTTTCTTAATAAAACAAGAGACGATCATTGGAAATTAACGGTATTAACAATTTCATTCAATATATATTATACAGGTATATATAATGTACATTATAATTCAAAGAAATGTTTTATATGCAGTCTGATTAGTAGAAAAAATAATGTAGCCTACATTAATTTAATAATACACAAGAAAACTTCGCGACTTCTGTAAAGTAAAAAAAAAAAAAAAAATAAAACGCGACTTCTGTAAAGTCGAGAGCAAATTAGAGACAAAAACTCAACACGTGTATTCTGAAACACTCAATTGTTGAACCTCTCAAACGGAGTAAAAAACGCGAGACACACTCCCCCTCTACCACGCAAATTCCACCACACTCGCATAACGCTGTTCACAACCAGTCAATGAGACACAGCTTCACACGACGCCATCACACACAAACACACAGATATGCATGTGAACAAACTCATCGCTGCCTAAAGTACTAGATACCCTAAAATCAAACTGTGCATACTACATCATTCTAAACTAAATATAAATTCGCCATTGTACCGTAACATCACCATAAATGATAAATGCTTTATATTTGTTTGTCACACTTCTGAAGCTCTTTACCCATGACCTATGTGACTTCATCTATCGACATTATGAGTGATTCGTCACAAAATATCTGATAACAATAGATATACGGTACCGTGCGTGGCACTGTGGCAGTGAACAGGCTGTCTCGAGTCGTCGCAAGCAGTCAGCTGAGCGTGGATAAACAAAATGTAAAAGAAAACGGAGATATTTAGAGGCAAACATTTTTAAGTGCATAATTTTCATTGTCAGGATGAATAATTTTATTGCAAAAGAAAAAAAATCGGGGAAATATTTTATTTTTTGTTGGTTTTAATGGTTTAATTGTAAAAATCATCATTTGCGGTAAAAAAAAAATCAAAGCGTTTATCCTTTACCCGCTAATTATTATTATTTCAATCTTGTGGGGCGGCAAGTCCAGGCTATTTTTGCCGCCCCTAAAAAGTGCCGCCCCAGGGCATTTGCCCCCCCCTGCCCCCCCCATGTGAGGGCCCTGCATTGTGGAGTATCCATTGGCAATACCAGGATCACCGTTGTGTTTGCTGATGATGCAATGATCCTGGAGGAGTCGTTGGAGACTTTGGTGATGGCTCTCGAAGCACTGCACGAGGAGGCGAAGCCCTAGGGACTTCAGGTCTCCTGGGCCAAGACCAAGGTACAGGTATTTGGAGGCTTGCTAGATGAAACAGTAGAGTCTATTCATGCGTGTGGCAAGGACATTGAGATCTCGGAAAATTTTACATACCTTGGTAGCGTAGTTCATAACAACGATGAGTCTGGCCAGGAAGTCTTACGGCGGATTGGCTTGGCCCACAGCGTTATGGACTCGCTCAACACGAGTATTATGGCGTTGTCGATACTTGTGCAGAAGGACAAATATCCGGATCTTCAAGTTCCTTGTGCTCCTTGTCTTACTCTATGGTTGTGAGACATGGACACTAAATGGGGACTTGGAGAGGCGGATTGATGCCTTTGGCAATAAATGTCTACGCAGAATCATGGAATATCGCTGAAATGACTGTGTCAAACCGGCGACTACTCCGTGAGACTGATTCGGCATATATTACCTGTATAGTCCGTCAATGCCAACTCCGGCTATACGGGCATGTGGCGCGTTACCCTGAAGCTGATCCTGCTCATCGGGTTGTCTCTGTAAGAGACAATCCTGAGTGGAGGAGGCCAAGGGGACGCCTACGGAGTTCGTGGCTTGAGCAAGTCGATAGATCCTGCCGGGAGGTACTCGGGATGGGAAGGGGGCCTGTATGGAGACTCGTCCGGAGGGACCCTTGGACTTGGCGTAGTATGGTCGGTGAGGCGACGCGCCCCCCGGCGTATGCCCCCATTGATTGATAGATTTATAGTAGTCTGGCCTTTCAGAACTTTGTTTCCTCCTAGTCCAACTGAGAAGAAAATGGGTGTAAGCAACGACTGAGGCAGACTAAAGACCCTGACTATGGTGCTGGAAACTTTTAGTTTACTCTGTTCAGGGGCATAGGTAGAGTGTGGGGAAAATGCCACCAAAATTAATAACAAATAAATAAAAAAACTCACATAAGGCCACTGATGTTCCGGGGATCCACAGTAATGCGGTATTTTGGTACCGGTAAAGGCTTGATACATTTTAGCCTTCGTCTCCACGATTATAAGGATAGAAGTTATTTTTTTTTAGATAAAAATGACTTTTTAAAAATTTAACCCCTTGACTGCGGATTTCCCACCAGAAGACCTCACCAAGCTACAGGAATGGTACAAAAAGTGTCTGCTACAATTCAATGAAGAAAATGTAAAGTCCTGCACCTTGGGAGGGGATATCCAGCATAAAAATACCACATGGGAAACACTCCACTATTCACCACAAAGACAGAGAAACACCTGGAACTATAATAATTATGTTACCAGGCTACCAGTGAAGGACAAATCTGTGCCAATAGCAGCGGACGGATTAACGCCACCTCCAGGGTGGCGACACGGGCTATATAGAGCCCGTCAGGGTCAAGCGGATATGTCCCTCCGAGAAAGGACCATAGGCCTTGTCAGGTGACGGCTCATGAAAGGGAGGATGCCGACAGACTGATTCTATCAGCTGACGTCAGCCGAGCCGACCAAGATGGTCAGTCGACGAGGACTGGCGTGTCTCTGTAAATGACTAGTCCATACAGAAGTGTATCATGTTTGATGTACCTAGGACATATTTTATTTTTTTTAGTTATGCCATAAAGCTAGTTGTTTTATCCAATGCTAATTTCTGACAAATAATACTTTGTTAACAGAAAAAAATCTCAAAACACTTATTTCTCAAAAAAAAAATTTATC
>NC_066520.1:1885641-1910641 GCF_024679095.1 Eriocheir sinensis
TCACCGAAAAGAAACATCAAGATTTTTTGGGAAAGGTGATATTTTTTTATTGTTTTTTGTTACCAATAACAATTAAGATACCGATTAAAAATGAACAATAAACAATGGAATGAGGAACCAAAGAAGAATGTTTGGCAGGCAAAGTGTACATATGGAAATTACAGAAAATATGTAAGGAATGTAATAGGTTGCGATAGCGGAGTGGTTAGCGTGCGGGCGTCGTGAGCCAGTGGACCTAGATTCGTGTCCCACCAAAACACGTTGATTTTTCAAACCATCCCCGAGTGATAGAAGACTACCCATATGTCGCCCATATCTCTTTCATCAACCCTAACTCAAGTGACATTAGTCAAGAGAAGCACTTTGGGGCAGCATTGACCAAGTATAAATACCACTATAAATAAAATTCTCCTGCGCTACTAACGGGCTGGGGTCGTCGAAGAAACTTTTGAATAAAGCCTACCGGCGCTATAGGCAACACCTAAAGAAATAGTTTGTTATATATTCGATAATTTCAAGAAAAAATGTAATATAAAAGGTATTCAACTCAAGTATTGCAAACAAAAACCTCATTAATACTTACTTTACCAGGGACCACGCTAGCATACTGCAAAATATAAAATCAATATTAGAGTTGTGTGTGTGTGTATATATATATATATATATATATATATATATATATATATATATATATATATATATATATATATATATATATATATATATATATATATATATATATATATATATATATATATATATATATATATATATATATATATATACAGTGCTCGCCATAAACACTGTCGCACCCCACTCCCACGCTGCGCCAGGTAATATAAACATGTACTGCGTCGAAAGAAATTTATTGAACTTACAACTAATACTTTGTTGGCTTCCCTTGACGTCTCCTGCGCTCTTCCAAGCGGGCCGGAAGGCTGTCTGCAAGCACCATGAGGTGCTGGGGAGCGAGTGTGTTCCAAAGGTGGGGAGGCGCAGCTTGGAGTTTTACCACGGTTGAAAAGTCATGGCTGCGTAACTTCCGTTTTATTATCGCCCACAAATTTTCAATTGGGTTCAAATCCGGGGAATTAGCAGGCCAGTCTTCGAAGAACGGCACACAGCAGTCCCTGAGCCACTGCTTCACTGACTTAGCAGTATGGCACGGTGCACCGTCCTGCATGAATGTGGAGGCCTGACACATCTCGAAAGACCCCGGTAGATGGTCACATAGAAGCTCGAGGGAGTTCCCCTGATTCATTGTGATGTTCTTGGGTAACACCACGAGGCTCCCCACCCCGTGGTAGGAAAAGCATCCCCACACCATCAGCGAAGCAGGGAATCTGGCGGCAGGAACAGTGTAGCGGGGGTCGAGCGGGTCGCTGCCTGGGCGCCGGTACACGCGACCTTGAGTGCTGGCTGTCACTGTGAATCTTGATTCATCGCTCCACAGCACGCCACGCCACTGCTTGATGGTCCAGTCTTTCATCCTGTCACAAAACGGAAGCCTCTTCTCTTGCTGGGCTACAGTAACCACAGGCTTGGGCCGCGCTGCATAGCTCAGGTACTGGAGGTCGTCGTGGATGCGGCGCGATAATGTCCTAACAGACACATTAATCAGCAATCCCAAGTTGTCTTCCCTGATTTTCCTGGCCGATACTCGTGGACTGCGTTCGACTTCACGGTGTACCACTCTCAGGGTTCGCAGGAAAGTTTTGCGGGTGTTTCCCGGTGGTTTCTTCTTGGCGGGTATTTTGTTGCCGCCGAGTTCACCCAAACGCTTCACGTATCTTTGAACTTGGCGGACACGATTCTAGGACCAAAGTACGTATGGAAATAGTTCGTATGCATAAAGTTCGTACGCAATTGTTCGTAAGCAAATGTTCGTAAGGGATAAAGTTCGTTTGAAAATAGTACGTACGCAAAAGTTCGTATGCAGATGTTCGTATGGTATACAGTACGTATGTAAAATATTCGTAACGACAAAAGTTCGTCGGGACAGAAGTTTGCATAGAAAAAGTTCGTATGGAAATATTTTGTAGGAAATTGTCCGTAAGCAAAAAGTTCGTACGCAGATGTTCGTCAGGGAAAAAGTTCGTCTGACAAAAAATACGTTAGTAAAAGATCGTACGCTAAAGTTCGTATACAGATGTTCGTATGGTATAAAGTACATATGCAAAATATTCGTAATGACAAAAGTTCGTCGGGACAAAAGTTCGTATAGAAAAAAAATCATATGCAATTATTCGTACGCAAATGTTCGTCAGGGATAACATTCTTCTGGGTAAAGTAGTACGTACGGAAAAGTTCGTAAGCATATTTGTATGGTAATAAGTTGCTATTCCTACACGAAGTTTTTCAATACGAATTTTTGTCCGTAATTAACTCATAAAAAATGGGGGGGTGTCGCTGAGAGGTAATAAGTTGCTATTCCTACACGCCGACAACCATGATCACCTCCGCCACCGCCCGCCTCGCCTCCGCCATCGACAACCAACATCATAACCTTGCACTCTGCCGCCGCCGCCTTCCCGGTAACGCAAAATAATACACATTGACCACACAGACATGATGAGCCACTGCCTCCAGGAATTATTTCAAGAATAAAGATCTTGTCTCCCAGTACCCTAAAAAGTTTCTTACTGGACGACTGTTTTTCACCACTTTTGGTCGCTCAGTTATGTTAAAAATGCACACACACACACACAAACACATCTCTCTCTCTCTCTCTCTCTCTCTCTATATATATATATATATATATATATATATATATATACACACACACACACACATACATATAGCTATATACGAACTATTTCCATACGTACTTTGGTCCTAGAATCAAACGAACTTTATCCTACGAATTATTGCCATACGAAGTTTTTTTTCTATACCATACGAACTTTATCTCTGACGAATATTTGCGTACGAACAGTTGAGTACGAACATTTGCATACGAACTTTTTCCATACGAACTTTTACGTGTACGAACATTTTTCTAACGAACATTTGCACGACGAACATTTAACTTTACGATTTTTTTCCATTACGTTACGAACTTTTGGCACGACGAACTTTATACACTACGTACTTTATCCTGACGTACTTTAGGCAAACGAACTTTTTCCTACGAATTATTGCCATACGAAATTTTTCTATACGAACATTTGTCCGGAACCCGGCGGACACTGACGCCCGTCTGGTCAGAGATAGCCCGTGTGGAGTGTCCAGCCTGGTGGAAAGCTGAGATGGCTGCGACGTCATCTCGTGACAAGATCTGGTAGCGCACCATTGTCCAGGAAAACAGCTAAACAGCAGAGTAACTGCAAGCCAGTCCGCGAGGGTGGTAGGGATAGGCAAGTACCGTTAATTTGAGTACCAATAGTACCGGTACCGAAAACTCAGGTACCGTTAGTACCGGTACCCAAAGGAGTATTTTTTTATCTTAATGACTTCTGATGAAATTCCCAAGTAAATTTCCTGTAAAGAAAACTCTCTCTCTCTCTCTCTCTCTCTCTCTCTCTCTCTCTGAACGAAGTGAATATTTATTTTCGATTCGATAAAAAATAGCATGTATAGTTATTATGGATGTTCTCGATCATAGTCTAATTCAATAAATAAATTAAACCTAAAGAAGAATCGGACATCAAGAATTATTCAGTAGCTCAATAAATAAATAAAATAATAAAATAATGAAACGGGAGCTGTGATGGAAACGAAAGGCAGGCAAAATGGAATGGTGGTGAGGGGAGACGGTCAGCGAGGGCAGTGATCAGCGTTCCACACAGGGTCTAGCGGCATACCGCGTGATACCACATGGAGGCGGGCGGAAGATGCTCGTCGTCACCCAAATACACCGCCGACTGCTGTGGGTAGAAGGTAAATGCCTGTTGAGTGATCAGGGCTTCCCGGCACCCGAGTGATCATGAGGCTTCGTGGCACCAGGTCCCGGTACCGGGTGCCGCGAAGAATCGTGATCACTCGGCACTGAGCATTGCCGCTAGTACCGGTACCGTTTGGATCTTAGTGAGGCTCGGCGCTCGCTCGCCATCACGCGAAGGGGCCCTGTGGAGACGTTGAGTCATCAGTTTCGCTGACCGTCTCCCCAAGTTCCCACCAATTTGTCCTGCTTTCCGTTTCCATCACAGCTCCCGTTTCCATTATTTTATTATTTGATTTATTTATTGGAGTTACTGGATAATTCTTGATGTCCGATCCTTTTTCTTTTTTAGGTTGCTAATAAAGTGTTATTGTTATTAGACACAACGAAATTGCGTAAACACATCTTTAGGTAATGTTTCTTGCTTATACTCACTATAATTCACTTGACTGTCTATATATGCTTATTCTAGACACAGTATAAAAATACAAAACATGCTAAATACCTTTTTGGCCACAATGGGAGAGCCTAAACATTAAATCTAAAAATAATGAATGCACGTCCCTTTGTTATGGCTCACAGTAGTAAGCGTGGGATTGCCTTTGTAACGGCTCACATCTTGCTGTGTAATAATAATACGTACAATGAAAACTATAAGCTTACATTCAAATCCTCTCTAACGAGCATGATGCTACTCGATCCTCTTCCCATAGGATTCAATAGTTTATCCTGTATACATAAATAAAATAAGACATTATAGAAAATAGTTTCCTTTAAAGGTACACTTGCCTATATCTACTTACATTCCTTAAAAAAATACATACATAAGAAAATAAGGAATCTGCAAGAGGCCAGTTGACCTACACGTGGTAGTTCCTCTAAAATCTATCTCCATCCATAAATATACTGAGTGGCCCGACTCTTCGTGTATATTCCTCATGTGGCCCTCTGTGAAAAAAAAAGTTTGGACACCCCTGACGTAGACAGACTAAGGTGCTTTCTCTAGAGCGTTAAATAGCCTACTTACAGATATGCAGCCAGATACTGAACAACTGCAAGGCATTGTGATTTGACAAAAACGAGCAACCCATACTCCACCGCTTCTGGCTGGTTACTGAGGCGTAAACCATAGCTGAACCCACCGGACACCAACTTTCTCCTTGATGACGTCATGCGCCAGATGATTCAAAATTTAACGCGCTCTCCGGTAGACCCTGTGTCCTTTGATCCTGGGGGCGGATTCTGAGAAGGGCCGTAAGTTAAGGCCCGCACGCTGCCTTAACTTCACCAAGGCGCCGTTGGCTACGGCCGCGCTACGGCGCCGTATCTCTGCATTCCTTTCCCATACTCAAAACTTTTTAAGGCCGCCGTAAGGTTTTAGGGCGCAAGCGCCGCCGCAAGGCGGCCGCATCTCAGCGGCCAATCAGGGGCAAGTTCCAGTCGGCAAATAGGAAGCGTCGACCAATCGCGGGATATAAACACAAATCAGCTGTTGTGTGAACGTTCCCGCGGTGCCCACACTCTCACGACAATGGAGCCTCTCTCCTCACCCCCTACCTTGCCCCCTACGAAGAAAAGGAGGCCGAACTTTTCGGAAGAGGAGCTACTAATGCTAATAGCACTGAAACAAACCTAACCTACCTTTGTTCATAACCTCAGACATTCAGACTATGCTATATTGTATATGCAAGCTATAACACCATTTTTGTGAAAAGTTACCTTTAACATTTATCAGCACTATGGTATATGTACAACACTTGCAACACAGTGATGTCCCTGCTCACCCACGCGCGCGTGCAAGATCCTACATTGCGAAGGATGAGGGGTGGATCCCTAAGTTTGTAGGCCTTAGGAAGGCAAATATGAGGAAATGGTGTCGTGCGCGTAAACTGCATGCATATTTACCCCGTCTTCAATTGTGATGCTGTCCATAAAGTATGAGTGCATAGGAACATGGCAACATACCTATCTACTTACTAGTTCTTTGCAACTCCACATAAAAAAATGTATCATTGCAGGGAGCAGTGGGAAGCCTTCTCACAAGTTTTCACCAAACTTCCTAGTTACTGTATTACTAAACATCTTACTGGTAGTTCATTCACTTCTTACAGTTGTATAAGTAGTATAACTACGTAAACATCGTTTATATGCATTTCATACCTGTATGAAGGCCGTATGTTACACTCGTAGCAGCGAAGGCGTGCAGGGAGAGGAGGCCGTAACTCACTTAGGGCGGCCCACACCCGCCTTAACCTGCGGCGCCGCAACTCTCCTCAAAATGGCCGCGCCGGTGTTTTGAGTATACCAGCGGAAGCGCTACGGCCGGACTTGCGGCGCCTTAAGCAGATACGACGCCGTAACTTCGTTTCAGAATCCGCCCCCTGGGCTGCAGTAGTGGGCTTCCGCTCACTCCAGTAACCTAGTGGCCTGCCCCAGTTGTCAGTTATGCATTTTCTGCTGCAGTGTTACCACCCTCTAATGGCGGCAGCGTCAGTTCATTTTCGGGAAACCAACAAGATCTAAGCTAAAAGGGGGGGCTTTGCCCCGCCTGGACCCCCCCATCTTCTTAACGGGGGGGAGGGCATTGCCTTCTCTCGACCCCCCCACCCACCCGTCGGGCTCCCCCCCGCAACAAGAGGATGAGAAGGAAGGAGGTCTCGCGAGACAGCGCAACATGCCGCCCAGACCATGGCACCAAACTAACACCCCATACCCCTCCCACCCAAGAACTTACCTAACCTCTTCTTGAATGTATCTATCATGTTGGCGCTCACCACAAGACTTCTACGTCTGTTCCACTCATCCACCACTGTTGGTAAACCAATTCTTGCTTATGTCTTTGTTGAACCTGAAGTTATCCAACTTAAGCCCATTGCTACATGTCCTACCCGGAGTGGTGTCATCTGCCATCCACGTATCCTAAGACATCCCATCCAATCAGCGCATGTGCGGGATTTGTTTACAAACAAAGGGTGGATGAAGTGCGACACGGTACCGTGTCTTTATAGACTGCCTATCGTGATAATTATGTCCCACCTGAGTTTTTATTTTTTAATTTTTTTAAAATTAAATGTTGACGTATGTTTTGAATTTGAAAATTGCTTGAAATATGAAAGTTTCTTCCTGCACCCTTTGTATGTCAGTAAATGAGGTATGTCGGTAAATGTGATAAATGAGATAATCTGCTCCCCTTGTGTGTCGGTAAATGTGATAAATGAGATAACCTACACCCCTTGTATGTCGATATATGTGATAAATGAGATAACCACCACCCCTTGTATGTCGGTAAATGTAATAAATGAGATAACCTGCACCCCTTGTATGTCGGTATATGTGATAAATGAGATAACCTGCACCCCTTGTATGTCGGTATATGTGATAAATGAGATAACCTGCACCCCTTGTATGTCGGTATATGTGATAAATGAGATAACCTGCACCCCTTGTATGTCGGTAAATGTGATAAATGAAATAATCTGCACCCCTTGTATGTCGCTATATGTGATAAATGAGATAACCTGCACCCCTTGTATGTCGGTATATGTGATAAATGAGATAACCTGCACCCCTTGTGTGTCGGTATATGTAATAAATGAGATAACCTACACCCCTTGCATGTCGGTATATGTGATAAATGAGATAACCTACACCCCTTGTATGTCGGTAAACGTGATAAATGAGATAAACTACACTTGTACGTCGGTAAATGTGATAAATGAGATAATCTGCACCTTATATGTCGGTAAATGTGAGAAATGAGATAACCTGCACCTTGTACGTCGGTAAATGTGATAAATGAGATAACCTGAACCCTTGTATGTCGGTAAATGTGATCAATAAGATAACCTACACCCTTTATAGTCGGTAAATGTGATAACTGAGATAACCTGCACCTCTTGTATCTCGGTAAATGTGATAAATCCTACACCCTTATATGCCGATAAATGTGATAAATGAGATAACCTACACCCTTTGTATGTCGGTAAATGTGATAAATGAGGTACCCTACACCCCTTGTATGTCGGTAAATGTGATAAATGAGGTACCCTACACCCCTTGTATGTCGGTAAATGTGATAAATGAAGTACCTTACACCCCTTGTATGTCGGTAAATGTAATAAATGTTGTAACTTTTTTTTGTTTACATCTCAGCCTATAGCGCCGGAAGACTTTCTTCAGGGGCCTGGTGGTCGGCCCAAGCCCGTCATGGCGCAGGCAATTTTTATAGTGGCGCTAGTTATGCTTGACTCATGCTGCCCCCTGGAACTCATTTTTGATTTGCTTGTACGGTTTCTTCTAGAATCCGGGATGATAGGTGGTCTTCTGGACAGCCTGTGGGTAGTCTTAAGCCACTCGGCGGTGACTAAAAAATCCCAGGTGGTAGCGTGGGGATTCGAATCGACATTGTCCATGGCGTGATGAATGCTGGCCCCGCACGCTAATCACTCATGCACCGCCTACCCTTGTATGTCAGTAAATGTGAAAAATGAGATAACCTAAACCCCTTGTATGTTGGTAAATGTGATAAATGAGGTAACCTGAAACCTTGTATGTCAGTAAATATGATAAATGAGATAACCTGCACCCCTTGTATGTCGGTAAATGTGATAAATCAGATAATCTACACCCCTTGTATGTCGGTAAATGTGATAAATGAGATAACCTACACCCCTTGTATGTCAGTATATGTGATAAATGAGATAACGTACACTCTCTTCTGATTGATGGTCATGTTTCTCGGATTCTATCCATTTAATGGTAGACTATCTGAATTATGGGGCCATGTCATTCTTGAATTTGGCCATTTTCCCATAAAAGCTTCCATGCTGTCTTGCCGCCATCTTGCCTGGACAAACTACGATATCAACACTGTGTTTGTAAACATTGGGTTCCGCGCATGCGCAGATCAGGATGAGATGTCTTAGGATACGTGGATGGCAGATGACACAACACCGGCTCACTTCAAATCAAAACCTTATTGCTTATGTTCTTCTTGTAACTAATTTATTTATGGACCAATATCTTTTATTCAGAAAGCTATTTAATCAGAAATGATAGGAGATTAATGATCACTATCGCTCGTTTTTTATAGAATAGTAAAAAATATTTCCTAGATATCGATGATAAAATATTAAAAAAGATGAAAAATGTTTGTCAAAAATCTAAATCAACTTCAAACAAAAGTAAAAAATAGCGAACATAATTCCTTTTTCATGCTTTCAGAAATTGAATAAAAAGAGTAGACTTAAATAAATGCCTACAATAAAAAGTTAAGATAACATTTTTTCTTTACCATGTCCTATATACCAAAATAAAGAGGAAAAATAAAGATATTTATAAGCAAATAATTAAGTTATTACTTATTTGAAATTTTTACTTAAAGAACGCCTATAATAGGTGTTTCTTGTAATTATTATTTAAACAAAAATAATAGTAATTAATATAAGTTTTAATGATGGGATGATCAGAATGGTGATCGGAACAGCAGTACTTAAAAAATGATCGGATGATCGGAATCGGAGCAGCTGCCCAAACTGATCGGATGATCGGGTATCGGAACAGCAAAAAAGTGATCGGTGCCCACCACTGATATATATATATATATATATATATATATATATATATATATATATATATATATATATATATATATATATATACACACACACACACACACACACACCCAATATATATATATATATATATATATATATATATATATATATATATATATATATATATATATATATATATATAATAACTGAATACAGGTAGGAATCATTGTGTTGAGGAATAAGACATGTATCTGGGGCTTGGAGCGACGGGTAGGCTACATATGTACGCTCAGCGCAACAGCCACAGATACGAAACTTATTCCTCAATACAATGATTCCTACTTGTATGAAGCTACTGTATAATATATTTTTTATGTGATTATATTTGGTATGCCTATGTGAATGAGCTATGTAGGAAATAATGACGGAAAGTGTGCATTACTTTATAGATAGCCTGCTATCATTGCCTTCAGTGCTCGTTTTGCAGGGCCCGTTCTCCCTTGAAAACTTGCAGTATTATGATTGTACTTTGTTTCTTAGGTGATGTCATTGATTGCTTAAGTAGAGTGTCGTTATTCAATTAAGTTTCGAATATTTTTTAATCATGAAAGAAGCTAAATTATCTCAATCACATATATTTGGTACGTGTCTTTGATACAATCAATGATATCATCAACAGCCAATCAGGTGAAAGGGGGGCGGAGGTTAGCCAGAATGGGAGAGGGGCCTCTCGGTACAAATTGGCCAAGCTAATTTGGACCAACTATATATATATATATATATATATATATATATATATATATCTATATATATATATATATATATATATATATATATATATATATATATATATGTGTGTTTGTGCGTGTGTGTGTGTGTGCGTGTGTGTGTGTGTGTGTGTGTGTGTGTACAACAAAGGAGGCAGCTCAAGGGCACCAAAAAAAAGCAAACAATAATAAAAAAAAGGCCGCTACTCGCTGCTCCTAGAAGAGAATCAAAAGAGGTGGCCGAAAGAGAGGTCAATTTCGGTAGGAGAGGTGTCCTGATACCCTTCTCTTGAAAGAGTTCAAGTCGTAGGCAGGAGGAAATACAGATGAAGGAAGATTGTTCCAGAGTTTAACCAGCATGAGTGATGAAAGAGTGAAGATGCTGGTTAACTCTTGCATAAGGGGTTTGGACAGTATAGGGATGAGCATGAGTAGAAAGTCGTGTGCAGCGGGGCCGCGGGAGGGGGGGAGGCATGCAGTTAGCAAGTTCAGAAGAGCAGTCAGCGTGGAAATATCGATAGAAGATAGAAAGAGAGGCAACATCGCGACGGAATTTAAGAGGTAGAAGACTATCAGTAGGAGGAGGAGAGCTGATGAGACGAAGAGCCTTAGACTCCACTCTGCCCAGAAGAGCTGTGTGAGTGGAGTGAGATGCATACTCCATACGAGGGCGGACAAGGCCCCTGTATATGGATAGCAACTGCGCGGGGGAGAAGAACTGGCGGAGACGATACAGAACGCCCAACCTCGAGGAAGCTGATTTAGCGAGAGAGGAGATGTGAAGTTTCCAGTTGAGATTTTGAGTAAAGGATAGACCGAGGATGTTTAGTGTTGAAGATGGTGATAGCTGAGTGTTGTCGAAGAATAGGGGATAGGTGTTTGGAAGATTGTGTCGAATTGATAGGTGGAGAAATTGAGTTTTTGAGGCATTGAAGGACACAAGGTTCCTTCTACCCCAATCGGGAATGATAGCAATGTCTGAGGTTAAGCGTTCTGCAGCCTTCAGTCTGGAGTCGTGTACTTCCTGTTGAGAGCGTCTTTTATTGAAAGAAGTTGAATAATGCAGAGGGGAGTCGTCGGCGTATGAGTGGACAGGACAGTTTGTTATGGAAAGATCATTGATGAATAACAGGAAGAGAGTGGGTGATAGGACAGAGCCCTGTGGAACACCACTGTTGATAGGTTTAGGGGAAGAACAGTGACCGTCTACCACCGCATAGATAGAACGGCCGGAAAGGAAACTGGAGATAAAGGAACAGAGAGAGGGATAGAATCCGAAAGAGGGCAGTTTAAAAAGCAAAGACTTGTGCCAGACTTTATCGAAGGCTTTCGATATGTCTAGCGCAACAGAGAAAGTTTCACCGAAATGGCTAAGAGAGGATGACCAAGAATCAGTTAAGAGAGCAAGAAGATCGCCAGTAGAACGCCCCTTGCGGAACCCATACTGGCGATCAGATAGAAGTTTAGAAGTGGAAAGGCGCTTTTGAATCTTCCGGTTAAGGATTGATTCAAAAGCTTTAGATAGACATGAAAGTAAAGCTATAGGGGGGTACTTTGAGGGATTGGAACGGTCACCCTTCTTAGGCACAGGCTGTACAAAGGCATACTTCCAGCAGGAAGGAAAGGTAGATGTTGATAGGCAGAGACGAAAGAGTTTGACCAGGTAGGGTGTCGGCATGGAAGCACAGTTTTTAAGGACAACAGGAGGCACTCCATCAGGTCCATAAGCCTTCTGAGAGTTGAGGCCAGAGAGGGCATAGAAAACATCATTTGGAAGAAACTTAATAACAGGCATAAAGGAGTCAGAGGAGGGATGAGTAGGAGGAATATGCCCAGACTCGTCCAGAGTGGAGTTGTTAAAGAAAGTTTGAGCGAAGAGTTCAGCCTTAGAGATAGATGAGACGGCAGTGGTGCCGTCAGGGTTAAGGAGAGGAGGGAAAGAAGAAGTGAAATTGGAGGATATGTTTTTTGGCTAGATGCCAAAAGTTTCTGGAAGAATTAGAAAAAGGAAGATTTTGGCATTTTCTATTAATGAAGGAGTTATTGGTAAGTCGGAGAATAGATTTGGCACGATTCCGGGCAGAAAGGTAAAGATCATGGTTAGCGGGAGTTCGAAGGCTCTTGTACCTTTTGTGAGGTGCCTCTCTATCTATGACAGCACGAGAACAAGCTTGATTAAACCAAGGCTTTGTAGCATGAGAAGTAGAGAAAGTACGTGGAATGTACGCCTCCATTTCAGAGACAATCACCTCTGTGATGCGCTGGGCACACACAGAGGGGTCTCTCTCCTGAAAGCAGTAATCATTCCATGGGAAATCGGAAAAGTACATCCTCAGGTCGTCCCACCGAGCTGAAGCAAAATGCCAGAACCATCGCCTCTTCGGTGGGTCCAGAGGATGTACAGGAGCGATAGGACAGGATACAAAAATAAGGTTGTGATCGGAGGAGCCCAACGGAGAGAGCAGTTTGACAGAGTAAGCAGAAGGGTTAGAGGTAAGGAAGAGGTCTAGGTCTAGTATGTTGGACCTGTCTCCAAGACGGTCGGGAATACGTGTAGGGTGCTGAACCAACTGCTCTTGATCGTTGAGGAGAGCAAAGTTGTAGGGTTGTTCAACAGGCTGGTCAGTAAAAAAGGATGAAAGCCAAAGCTGGTAGTGAACATTGAAATCTCCCAATATGGAGATTTCAGCGAAGAGAGAGTGGGTCAAGATGTGCTCCACTTTAGAGTTCAAATAGGCAAAGAATTTTACATAGTTAGTAGAGCTAGGTGAGAAATAAACAGCACAGATGTATTTAGTAATAGAATGAAAAAAGAAGTCTTAGCCAGATGGTGGAAAATTCAGAAGAGTCAAGGTCGTGGGCACGAGAGCAAGTGATGTCGTTGCACACATAGGCGCAACATCCAGCTTTGGATTGAAATTTAGGATAGAGATAGTAGGAGGGAACAGAATAAAGATTGCTGTCAGTAGCCTCAGAAACCTGTGTTTCGGTGTGGAAGAGAAGGTGAGGTTTAGCAGAGGAGAGATGGTGCTCCACAGAATGAAAATTAGAGCGAAGACCGCGAATGTTGCAGAAATTGACAAGAAAGAGGTTCGAGGAGTTATCAAGACACCTCTCAAGTCGGCACTGGAAGGGGAGTCCTCCCTGGGGGAATTTGTGGTTCGACTCCGAGCCTCTACTATGGAACGCCATTTTCAATTCTGAAAATTGGGAAAAAGGTGTGTATGTTGTGTGAATGTAGTGTGGTGTGGAAAGAGAGAGGATCTGTCTTTAGAGAGCATGCTGAACTACTGTCTGGTGTTGAGGAAACAATAAGGAACCGGTTAGTGAGGACATGGGTGGGGTCTTTGGAGGGCTTCAGCACCCTCCTTACTTCCCATATATACCTCACCGGGAGTAGCTTGCGCTCGTTTCGGTAGGTGTCTTCCTACCTAATAATAACAATAATAATAATAATAATAATAATAATAATAATAATAATAATAATAACAATTATAATAATAATCATCATCATCATCACAATAATAATAATAATAATAATAATAATAATAATAATAATAATAATAACAACAATAATAACAATGATCATCATCATCATCATCATCATAATAATAATAATAATAATAATAATAATAATAATAATAATAATAATGATAAAATAATGACAATAATAATTAAACTTTACATCACAAACACGAGCACACACACACACACACACACACACACACACACACACACACACACACGAGAGACTGGACATAACCTCAGACCGACACGCGATACCCATTCACTGCTTGATGGAGAATCAGCCTCCACTCTAACCACAATTTCATCGTGGGAAATCTCGGTTATAGGCCCAGCATGCTAACCACTGCACTACGGAGATCACGGTGCAGATAGATAACTGCCGAAACGGGCGACAGTCACTCCCGGAGGAGTACATACGGGGGGCGAGGGTGTGCTGCAAGCATGTCAGAGACGCTTTCGTATTCTCACTCTCCGTTTCTCTATTGTTTTATTACCGCAAGTAAGTAGTTCAGCATTCTCTCTAAAGACAAATTCCCTTACTTTCTACACCAAAGTAAATACATGCGACGCACATATAGTTTCCTCAACTTTCATAGATATAAAAAAGTTACACAAAAATGCCTCGGAGCCACCATCTGAGTAGGGGACCATAGAATTAATGTCATACAAAATGACAGGGCGCACAAGTGACTTAAAGATTCGAATCTTTCTCCACCTGCATAAATATCGACAATGCGGTGGCGGTGGCGGTGGCCGAGTGGTCAGTGTGCTGGCGACCTGGGACCTAGGTTCGAGTCCCACCGATGCACGTTGACAATTGGGTCCTTCACTTAACTGACCTGCCATCTGGTGGCCCTGCTGGAGCCTCTGCCAGAGCCAAGCGCTGCGGCGTTCTGGGGTCCAGCGAGGCTTAATTGACATTTATATGTACCAAACTAGCAAAATATCAGAGTTGTAATGATCACTATCATGTTTACATAAAAAAAAAATCCGTGCTGTACATTATTCATGTCGTTATAATGATTATTGTTTGCAAAATATGAGCATTCATCGAGATATCTTGCAAAACCCAATCCCGTGGTTAATAGGCATGCATCAGTGCGGCCTCTTGGCAGGTATTTCCTTCGTGCACAGAAGTCAAACAAGTCCGGCATGGTGTCATGGTCTCAAAATCGTATGGTAGTGGTGGAAGGGAAGGTAGTGTTGAAAATTTTGCCATTCAATAATCCTCCGGCTGGCACGCCGCTGCCTCACACACGATGCTTCCTCTTTCCCTCCAATCAGAGCGCGGGAGGTCTTGGTCTTGGTTCGGGAGGTTGTTTACATTGCTGTTAAACATATCGTATGCTGCCGGTAGCAAGTATTATACTTATTTATTTTTTTCTTTATTTAAATCGTAATACATATATCTTTAGCATCTTATAATATTACATTCACTATATGGAACTTTAAAGGAACAATATAGAGCATGTGACGATTGTTTATGTGGGAAAAATATATTTAAATTTCCTATTGCCTGCATTTCCCCGTTTCTTTAATACCACTAGTAAGTCAAGTGTCTCTATACCTTAGCTATGTGAAAAATATGTGATTTCTAAATAAGAGCAAAAAACTAGTAAGAAAAATTATTTGAACGTACGCTGCATACATATTTATTTTTGGTAGTTCCACCAGGGCCACTAGATGGCAGGTGTGTTCAGTGAAGGACCCAATTTTCAACAATCGCCGAATAGCAAAAGATTACCCACATGATACCCAGATCCTCGGTCAACCCTAACTTCAGCGACTCAGGTCAAAAGGAGTATCGAGAGGCAGCATTGGCCAAGCAAGAGTAATACATCACGGCAGCCACTGTAAATAAAACTCGTCTGCACCACTAACGAGCTGGGGTCGTCCAAAAGATCCCTCAAGAAAGCCTACTGGCGCTATAGGTAGCATTTATTTAAATATATATATATATATATATATATATATATATATATATATATATATATATATATATATATATATATATATATATATATATATATATATATGTATATGTATCAGCTTCCTCGAAGTTGGGCGTTCTGTATCGTCTCCGCCAATTCTTCTCCCCGGCACAGATGCTTTCCATAATATAAGGGCCTCTTCCGCCCTCGTATGGAGTATGCATCTCAAGTGTGGGGGGCTCCACTCATACAGCTCACCTGGGCAGAGCGGTGTCTAATGCTCTTCGTCTCATCAGCTCTCTTCCTCTTACTGATAGCCTTCTACATCTTAAATTCCTCAGCCATTCTGCCTCTCTTCCTATCTTCTATCGATATTTTCATGCTGACTGCTCTTCTGAACTTGCTACCTGCATGCCTCCCCCCCTCCTGCGGCACCGCTGCACTCGAGTTTGTACTCTAGCTCATCCATATACTGTCCAAACCCTTTATGGAAGAGTTAACCAGCATCTTCACTTTTTCATCCCTTACACTGGTAAACTCTAGAACAGCCCTCTCCACCCGAAATTGACCTCTCTTTTGGCCACTCATTACTTTTGTCTGTTGTGGAAGCGGCAAGTAGCGGGCTTTTTTTCTACACTCTTTTTGTTGCCCTTGAGCTGTCTCCTTTGTTGTAATATATATATATATATATATATATATATATATATATATATATATATATATATATATATATATATAGATATTTTTTTTTTTTTTTTTTCATCGCGGCTTATTGCGCCTGTAGGTTTCTCCCCGGTGGGGCCTGATGGTCGGCCCAAGGCTTCTTCCCGGTGGGGCCAGATGGTCGACCCAGCCCGTTCTGGTGCAGGCGACTGTTTTATAGTGGCGCCATCTTGTGTTGGCTTATGCTGGCCCCCGGAACTCATCTTTGAGCCTCTCTTTGGAGAGGTTATCTAGAGCCCAGGTTGATGGGTGGTCTTCAGGCCAGCATGTGGGTAGTCTTAGGCCACTCGGCGGTGACTGAAAAACCTCAGCTGTGCGGCGGCCAGGATTCGAACCCGCGTCCCTCCTGGAGCTCCTGAACGCGGGGCCGTCACGCTAACCATTCAGCCACCGCTATATATATATATATATATATATATATATATATATATATATATATATATATATATATATATATATATATATATATATATATATATATCGTGATGATCGAGATATTAACAGCAAGGGCCGGCCCCATCTCTCGCGAGACTTACTGTTTATACCCACCATTGTGAAACATTTGGTGACCTAGACATCCTCACCCCATGCATGAACAGACTGAACTGTGTCATCAAGCAAGCCTTAAAACGACTGGACCTTGGTTTTAACCCAGGAAACCTTCAGACCCTGTGACTTCGCTTCCTCAAGAAGTACCTCGAGTCATCACCAGGACCTCCAGCTGTTCCGCGAAGTGTATATATGATTCATCAGCAAAAATAAAATCAGTGACCATGATGTTGCCAAGAGATGCTCCGCAACAACTTTGATCAATACCCCGTCAGTGCAAGTGGTGAAAAATGATGGAGCAAAGACGGACCCCCTCCTCCTGAATTAACAGGGAAGAAACCGGAAATGTCTCCCCGACACTTCACAGCACTCTCAGTCTCAGAGTAAGGGCCAGTCATCGGGTCGTTAATCGTTGGAGGAATCCCACGAATCAGCAGAATATCCCCGAGTGCCTCACGATGCCTGTTTGAGATTTACATAGGCTGTGAGTAGCCCCTGTCGAAACTTTCATTGGCGATCCACATGAAGTGCTGGGATCCGGTCCAGTGTTGGTTTGCCGGGCGTATATCCGGATTTCTAAGGTCGAACTCGCATCAGCAGCAGATGAGCGAACACTTTGTTCGGCCCACTGAGCAGTGTAATACCTCTGTGTTGTTGCAGATAGGGACAACCATCTTTCATTTCCAGTCAGGAGAAATGTCATCGAAATGCCACACAGCAGATAACACTCCATGCAACCCACGGATCATAACTTCATTCCGGCTTTTAGCATCTCCGCATTGATGTTATAGTTCCCACCTGCCTTTCCATCCTTCAACTTTCTCACAGCCTTTCTCACCTTCGTAAATAGGGTTGAATCTCGCCGTTTGGTAGATCAGCAACCGCTATCTGTAAAATAGCCAAAGGGAGCTGTCGGTTGAGAGGCCTGCCCATGTATACCTGATTAAAGTACTCGGCCCAACGATCCCGGTACCCCTCCGCATCTGATACTGTCTGCTCATTAGCCGTTCGAATAGTACCCGTCTGAAGTGTGAAGTAAAGCGAAGCTTCTCCAGAACTAGGAAAGTAGGTCTAAGGTCGTTTGAATTGAGACAACCCTCAACAATACCTCTGACATACCTCTCCATATCCCTTCTGAGAATAGTTCTAGTCCTTCGTGACGGACTCTTGTATCGGTCCGAAACTTCAGCCAGCCTCAGAGCATTATATTCTCCAGTGTCTCCCGCAAGGCAACTCCACTCCTAGACCTTGGACACTCTCCAGTGCACTATTCAGCACCTTTGAAAGCTTCACATTTAAAGGTACCCAACGAGTGCTCTCCAGAGTACCAAGCACCTCAGATCGATTTCACATTTCTTCTGCACACTCCTGAGCACAAACACGGCCCTTCATTTTCGATGTAACTCCGGAAAGCTGCATTTTGAGATTTTTCTTCGACCAGATGCGTATCTTTGTGTTGCAACAACAAGTCTGTGGCTGGTTGCTAAGAACTCAGCACAGTTCTGAGGGATCATCCAATGAGTACTAACGATGATGTGATCGATCTCTTTTGCCACACCGCCAGCACTGGTATGCAAATTTAAGCGAAGAGGCTTGCGTCTCTGGAACCAGGAGCCAGCAATCCTCAACTTTTGTACTTTGCAAAATTCAGGAGGAAAGAACTTTTACGTTTCTGGTGCTAGAGTCATAGCAGCCAGAGAGCAAAAACTTGAGCCAAACTCTGTCAAAAGATTTGGAGATGTCTACGGTAACAGCAAAAGTCTCACCAAAGAAGTTAAAAGAGGATGGCCAAAAGTCACTTAAGAAAGCAAGATCACCAGTAGCACGCCCCTTGCGGAATCCGTACTGGCGATCAAAGAAAAGCTCAAAAGTTGATAGGTGCCCACCAACTTTCCTGTTGAAAAGTACTTCAAAAGCTTTAGAAAGAAAAGAGAGCAAACCTATAGGACGGTAGTTTGAAGGATTAGAGCGGTCACCCTCCTTAGGTATAGGTTGTAACGTAGGCGTACTTCCAGCAGAAATGAAGGATAGATGTTGATAGTCAGAAACGAAAAGGTTTGACCAGGTAAGGTTTCAGCACTGTAGCACATATCTTAAGGAAATTGGAGGTACTTCATCGGGTCCATAAGCCTTCTGAGGGTGGAGGCCAGAGAGGGTACAGAAAACATCAATCTTAAGAATTTTAATAACAGGCATGCGGCTAGCAACACATTTCTCGGGTCCCTTATTCCAGCAAAGACTGGGGGCCTTTCCTTCCTTGGAGAGTTCAGTCGGCAAGTCTGCGTAACAACGACCAAAGCGGCCACCACTATGTTAGGTGGTAGCTACGCATACTCTCCTGCTACCCCTGGAGTTGTATTTATAAGCCCAACAACAAGCCTTCCCCTGTAGGGATCACTGGTGGGTGGGGGCGTGGGAGAGTGAACTTCAAACAAACATCCACTATTTTTAGTAGTCGGGGCGGGAGAACATCCCTACCAAGAACATAACCATGCAGCCTCTTTTCTCGGGAACCGCAAGTGTGGTGCAAACAAGGCACAAGCTCGCCGAACCAACCCCAGGTTTAACATCCGGTGGACACTCTGTGTATGATTTTATCCCTCTCTCTGTACTTTTATCTCCAAATTCTTTTCAGGCTGTCTTATCTCTGGTGTGGTAGACGGTCACTTTACTACCTCTAAGCCTGTCAACAGTGGTGTTCTGCAGGGTTCTGTTCTATACCCCACTCTTTCTGTTGTTCATTTATGATTTTCTTTCCCAAACAAACTGTTTTATCCACTCCTACGGCGATGACTCAACTCTGTATTACTCAACATCTTACACTACAGGATGCTCCCGACAGGAATGATAGGATTCGAGGCTGGATGCTACGGGACACTTAATCTCTAACCTTGCTATCATTTTAGAATGGAGTTGAAAGAACTTAATCAATACCACAAAAACTTCATTATCCACTTTGCAACTCGACAGAGCCCAAAAGGATCTTTCATTGAGCTCGACCTGCCATCTGGTGGCCCTGCTGGAGCCTCTGCCAGAGCCATACCTGCGGTCAGCTAGGGTCCAGCGAGGCTTAATTGACATTTTCTGTGCCAAACTAGCAACATATCAGGGTTGTAATGGTCACTATCATGTTCACACCAAAAAGTCTGAGTGCTGTACCTTATTCATGTCGTTATAATGAACATTGTTAGCAAAATAAGAGTATTCATCGATATATCCTACAACACTCCATCCCGTGGTTAATAGGAATGCATCAATACGGATTCGGGGGTAAATATTTCTTTCATGCAAGAAAAGAGAAGTCAAACTAGTCCACCATGGTATCATGCTGTCAATTTCCTATAAGTAGAGGTTGAAAATGTTGAAAATTTTGCCACTCAACATTCCTCCGGCTGGCACTTCCATGCCTGACACACGATGCATTCCTCTGCCTCTCCAATCACGGGAGGTTTTTAACACTGATGTAAAACATATCGTACGCAGCCGGCAGCAAGTACTAAACTTATTTCATATTTCTAATTTAAATCATAATGCATACACCTTTAGCAACTTATAATATTACATTCACTATATTGAACTTTAAAAGAACAACATAATAGCATGTGACGATTATTTGTGTGAAAAAAACATATATCTTAATTTTCTATTTCTTGCGTTTCCCCGTTTCTTAAATACTACTACTAAGATAAGTGTCTCTATACCGTAGCTATGAGAAATACATATGATTTCTATATACTAACGAAAAAATTGTAAGTAAAAAAAAAATTCGACAAAGTTCGCACTCATAATTGTTTTGGTAATTCCACGAGGGTCACCAGAAGGCAGGTCGAGCTCAGTGAAGGACCCCTTTCTTTGATAACACTCACCTGTCCCATCCTTCTATAATCAACATTCTCATTATATCCTTAACTCAAAATCTCAACTGGAAACTTCATATCTCCTCTTTTGCTAAATCATCTTTCTCGTCGTAAGGGTTCTGTATTGTCCCCACCAGTTTTTTGAGACTCCCAAATTATATCCATATACAGGGACCTTGTTCGCCCTCGTATAGAGTATGCATCTCATGCGTGGGAGGATTCCACCCACACATTCCTTTTGAACAGACATGTGTCCAAGGCTCTTCGTCTCATCAAATATCCTGCTCTTACTGACAGTATTCTTCCTCTTCAGCTGGCCACAGTTTTGCTTTTCTTTATCTTCTATTGATATTTCATGCTGACTACTCTTCGGAACTTGCTAAGAGCATGTCTCCACCTCCCACACCCCGCAGCAAACGACCTTGTACTCTTGCACATACCTATTCTATCCAAATCCCTATGCAAAAGTTGACCAACATCTTCAAGCTTTCATCCCTTTTGCTGGTAAATCTTGAACAAACATCCTTCATCTGCATTGCCTCCTGCTTATGACTTGAGCTCCTTCAAAAGGGGAGTATAAAGACACCGTACCAAACTTAACCCTTGCTTTCTGATCTCTTGTACTAACATATTTTTGCTGGAACAGCACTTAGAGGGGTTGTTTGTTTCCTGTTTTGTTGCCCTTTAACTGCTTCCATTGCTATAAAAAGAAAAAAACTACGGAGCCCCGTAGTGTGTGTGTGTGTGTGTGTGTGTGTGTGTGTGTGTAATTCACCATGATCTAATCACTCTCTGAACTCGTGATCCCAGCCAGTTCACGCCTCAAATGAGCTTATGAAGCTCTAGTGTCGGATCTCTGGAAACCTTTGGAACCTCATACCCACCAACATATCTGAAAGGCGGTACACAGCCCCGACTGACACCCGGTACCCATGTACTGTGGGAAGAAAGGGAGAAAAATCAAGGGGGCTATATCAGTCACCACTTCCCACGGGAATCGAACCCGGGACATCTCGGTTGTGAGACGAGTGTACTTACCGCTGCACTACAAAGCTGTGTGTGTGTGTGTGTGTGTGTGTGGGTGGGTGTGGGTGGGAGGGTGCGTTTGGGTGTGGATGGGTGGGTATGGGTGTAGGTGTGGATGGGTGGGCGTGGGTGTGGGCAAGTAAATTTGCGTTTGACTTACTCTTGGAGAATCAGTCCCGCTTCTCTTCACGGGTAACTCCGATGTCTGTTCCCAAATCCAGCTTTGCAGGATCTCATTGATGACTGACGCCAACGTTGGAGTGTTGATCTCTAGAAGAGGGGAAAAATATAATTCATTTACACGATAACAGTACGAACATTTTTCTGTTTACCGTTTAACTAGTACAAACATTATATATATATATATATATATATATATATATATATATATATATATATATATATATATATATATATATATATATATATATATATATATATATATATATATATATATATTCCCCTTCCCCCGTATTGCATATACGACAAAATTTTGAAAACGTTACACTACACAGCAATAGTAAAAGCTTAAATTAACACATGCAAATTAAGGGGCTGCTGTAGTCATGTAGTCCAAGCAGACAACACGTGGGTGTTTGAGGAACGAGCAGGGAGAATGAGGGGACATGTTTTTAATACAGGAATAGCGCGGGCAAGCCTTGACGAATGTAAACCACAAGATATGGAGATAATTCGGCAGCTTACCAAGATAAATCAGAGAATGCTGGAGAGTGAAATCAGGTGGCCCAAGTGTGGATACACTTTCTAAGTAATGTGAGTGAGGCATTTTTTTTTTTCGTTATCTGTTTGAATTCGATTTTTTTTTAATGAATATTTCGTTGCATTGCTGAGTTATATCAAATTCCGAGTTATACAGTGCCGAGTTATAAGAGTTTTACTGTGTATATATATATATATATATATATATATATATATATATATATATATATATATATATATATATATATATATATATATATATATATATATATATATATATGAAATCATCTGATAGTTGCATTTCTGTCAGTTTACGTCGAATTTCTACGAAATTTGCACTTCAGGAGTAGGGCACCATTACTTTGTTTTCATTCACTTTTATTTGAGTTTTAATGTCGACGTGCACTAATTTTTGATCGCAAGAAACAATATGTTTTCCTACCGTAACGTTATTGCCTAGATTATCTAGACTTACTATAACATGGTCCAGCGTGTTATTTAGTCGAGTTGGTTCAGTAACCATTTGATTTAGGTAATGATACACACACTCAAAAAACTATCGTTACAGTGGGGTCCGACGAATTTCACACTGAGCAACCAGATAATCTCGGCAGGGTTGGTGAGAGTGCGATCGACCCTACCACCTCAGCTCTCCTGGGAGGAGCAGAACAGGACCCCGTAAGGGAGGGATAGCGAGGAAGGGAGACACTGAGATACCAGATATCATCATAATATTAACGGATTGATTTAAGTGCCACTTGTGCTTTATATTCACAAATTATAAAACAATAATGCTATTGTGATATATGTAACAGCGGTGGGTAGAAGTATTCTCCCATGTCAAAGACAAAAACAACCATCAACGTATGTCAGATATAGTTCAGCTCATAATGTGCCATCTTGGAACTAATGCTTCCACTGAACGTGTCTTTTCTTTCATGAACAAGTTCTGGACATTTGAAAAAAAAAAAACTTCAAATTGCAACGCTAAAAGCATTGCTGGTTAGAAAGATAAAGTTTAAACAGAGTTGCATGGACTTCTACATGTTGTTTCAATCTCCTCCTGGTCTTCCCTTCTCTTTTGTGCTGCCTCATTGCCTAATAAAAGTAGGAACTTTGCGCGCTTTTTAAGTTGACGAATAAGGAGTTTGGCGCCGGCGTTTTGAATTGCCGAAATTAGCCGTCTCTGGAGAAGAGTAAGTTATTAAATAGCTTGCATGCAATTTGTCTAACATGTTGGTATAATGGCTCCCCGAGAATTATTAGAGAATTAATATTTTTGGGTGCATTCCTTGATTGTTTCGAGACAAGCGAATACCGTGACTCGAGTAGTGCATGCTATACTAGTGAAACCAATGCCAACGTTATCTTACCATTTGGGTAATAAGTCAAGTTTATAAACCATTATAAATCTATCATAAGAGTTAACTAAGTTTTACATAACCTCCTAGGCTCAGTGGAGCCGTATGTGGCGATCAGTCAGTGGGATTCACTATGATATCCGAATCCTGAGTGACTCATCACCACAAGGTGTTTATCATATTGTCTCCTAAATGGACGAATTTTTTACCCTCCACTTGTGTGTGAGGTGTTAATTAAAGCATAATTTCATCATCCCAAACACTACAGTATTATAGCTACTTAGAACACAGATCAATTAACTTCGACTAAGACTCCACCCGTGTCCTTCATGAAGCGTTACTGTGCCAGTTCAAATTCTACTGCTTCATTTACGAGTCCCGCTCACTTGGTTCAGGCAAGTGAACCCACACCCAATACACGCAGTGATACAAACATGAGTAGCCTGTTCTCAATGGCTTCGTCTTTGGTGTCAGTTTGTATCGTGCTGAATGTGTAACGATAGTTTTTTGAGTGTGGTACATCTATAAATTCAAGCATGCTACATATGTGACTCGGCTTCTATGCCGGAGAGTGACGTCCAATCAATATATGAGAGAGAGAGAGAGAGAGAGAGAGAGAGAGAGAGAGAGAGAGAGAGAGAGAGAGAGAGAGAGAGAGAGAGAGAGAGAGAGAGAGAGAGAGAGAGAGAGAGAGAGAGAGAGAGAACAGAAAGGGAGTGACAGAAAGACAGATTTTTAGAGAGAAACGTGTAATAAGATAGATCGTCAGTTTATTTATGAGTTCCTTCAATCAGCAGCTATTCAGTATTCATTCAAGTTCATTGCCTATTCATTTGAGGAGGTGAAATATCTTGAAAACTTATTTTGTGTTTTGACATTTTATATTTATTCATACCTTAAATTTGATTGGTCATCCATCAAAATGGTGGTATGCGTATAAAAACCTGTCTCTTTAAAAGTTTAAAGGGCCAGTCGATCAGAACGCACGTGGCTGGACACTTAAATACTCATGAATTTATCATATTAAGGCGATTTGAACTGATTTCGAGAAATCTTTTCCACTCTATAGTAGTCATGTCTCTTATTGTAGTGTACGCTCCTAC